>NC_060887.1:25200462-25500462 GCF_014805685.1 Silurus meridionalis
AGACTAAACAAAACGTAGAAATATCAACTAAACCAGTCTCACAGAAGGAAAGGCTCATCATGGTCATAAAGTCGATCAATGGCATGCTGTTTAAAAGGAGATCAACATATTTACTTTGGCTCTCTCACACCTTCGACTGCACTCCACCACTGTACACACACTCTGTAATGAGAAATTATACACACACACACACACACACACACACACACACACACACACACACACACACATGGCAATCGTAGGTGGCATTTTTCTCACTTAGCATCTGTGTACACAAATCTGTCATGAACTGTCTCTTGGTTTTACATTTTATCTCTCTTTTTAATCTCTGTTTACCAAACTTGTCAAAAAATAAAATTAAATAAAAATAGCCATCGAGAGAAGGTTTTCCATATGTTCTGTCTAGCAATTCACAAGTCCAATGAAATAATAATAAAATTGTAATTCCTTCTGTTTTATATCCTTTAAAATAGTGGCTTGATGACAGAGTGTCCCGTCTACTGAAAGGATGATAACGGGCTGGAAATTTCCTCTCATGACTCTACTCTTCCCACTGGATATACTGTATTAGCTATCCAGAGTAGGGAAAAAATGTGGACAAGCGTTCAGGCTTCATGCCCCTTCCCTCTGGGTGTCATCCACTCTGGGGTCCATGACCATTTTGCTTTGAAGCTCTAAAGACTGTCCCAGAGATGCCGAACGTCCTTGAGAATCCATCTCCATGACCGTGATGAGTGACGAAGCTTTGCCATCTCAAAAGTTATTCCTCTCTCCTTATCTCAGACTTGTGCCAGGCAAAGGGTAGGAAAAGGGCCACTGGAGAGCTTAGTCTTACTTTTGCAAACCAAATAAGGTTTAAAATGGTAAGGGGTTATGCGAGAGTGCAACCATTAAGCCAAAGGACAGACAGAGAATTGGTATCATCCATAACTTCGTCGTCTTCTTCCTTCCTTTTTTTTTTTTTTTTTTTTGCATGTCACAGTCTCTTGTCACACTACCAGCATTTCTACAAGAAATTCATGCCACATTCATAATTCCTGTTAAAAAAAAACAATAATAAATTAAACTTTAGGCACCATTGTGCCATGAAATGTAAGTGATGGATTCTTCTATATGATTATGAGTAGTAGTAATGGTAGGAATGCTATAAAAGTAGTAATAAAATCAGGTAATAAAACTAAGGAAATATTTGATGCGTCTTCGGCAGTGTGCACTGTGTTTTGACAGTGAGGTGTGAGCAGAATGTGAGAAGGTGAGGAGAACGTGATCACATGCTGTGAGGATGATATGGTGGAGGAGAAGTGGCACACTTGGCCAGATGATGAAATTTGTGCTGAAGCAGGGCCGAGGGTGTTCGCACATCTGAGGAGAGCTAGGTTGAAACTGGGCTCCGGCAGAAAGTGAAGACAGGGCTTCTTTGCAGCTCCATCAGACCCATCAGGAAAATTCCAACAAATTGTGGAATTTTATTTACTCAGATTATTTTTATTGTAAATATAGGAAACTTAATACACTGCAATAGACAATGTCATTCTAGTAACATATGAAAAAGTACCTGAAACATTCATTAATAATTATGCAATATTAATCATCAACATATGATTATTAAACAAGTAATTCGAAATATTTTTCTTAATATAAGCTTAAACTAGCCATTCTTGTTTTTCCTTTATTTAATAATAATAATAATAATAATAATAATAATAATAATAATAATAATAATAATAATAATAAAAACATTTAAATGCTCATCCAACGATTTACTGACTAATAAACAGTGTGTGTGTGTGTGTGTGTGTGTGTGTGTGTGTGTGTGTGTGTGTGTGTGTGTGTGTATATATACGTGTGTGTATTTACTACATCCTGAAGCTCATCCTAAAATGTATACAGGATTAAAAGCATTGACTCTTCATAGATTGATACTTCATTCAATACATAACCACACCAATGTGTTTTCTTTCATTTAAAGTCTGAAATTTTGACTTTTCTTAAAAAAAAAATTCTACATTTAGTATATTATTTTGCTTATGTGTATTTAATTATAAAAAGAAGCATGTTAAATAGAGAAGTGCTGGCTTTATCAATGGAGGTTGTGAGTTTGAGTCTATTGATATCGCAGACATTCATGGCCATGAGCCAAGCAAAACTGGCCATAGGAGAGTAATAGGAGAGATGGCTTTAATCAAACAGACACTTACCAGTCCTGACCTTATGTAGGTTGAAGGTGTTCAGCTTTTCTCCTTTATGTGCTGGCTGCAAAAATTGCAACAAAAAAACAACCATTTAGTACAAAAAAGTAATATCAACTTTATAATATTTGTTTTTTCTCATAATTTCATGAGGAGATGTATTGACTAATTTGACCTACACTGGATTCATAAAGTTTATTCAGAGAAAAAAAAAGGAAATCAGAGACATATGAGGAACGTGTACTTGACCTTGTAGTCCATTTCGTTTGCCCCTATCCTGTCATTTGCTGTAAGACATGTATGCGAGTGCATGGAGTTGTCACTATGTCTCATTGCTACGCTCACACACACACACTACTCATGCCCAGAGGCAAGTGCCTTTGAATAGCGGTAGGTTAAGACATAATCATCTGCACAGAGGAGAAGATTCACTTTGACCTCCATCACCTCTCAACCTCATTCACCAGAGCTGCCAGGCCAGGAGAGGGGAAAAGCTAATTGCAGCATGTGAACCCAGAGGCGAGAGAGAGAGAGAGAGAGAGAGAGAGAGAGAGAGAGAGAGAGAGCGCACACTGTACCACCTGTTAGACTAATGTTCAAGGGTGTTATTTGTATTGTAATGACATGTACTATGGAGATCTGGTAATAAAATAAACGTAGTCTGGAGCAATATGGAACATGGAAGGGTTGGGCAAAGATTTATCAAAATTTATTTTTAAATAAAATACCAAATACCTTAACTTTACATGTATCAAAATAAACTACTGTATTTTTGTATATTAAAAAATACTAGAAAATACTTTTACAAAGGAGCATGAAATTTCTTCACAAATCTTCTATCAATTGGCCTGTTTGATCTACTGTGTCCCTTCACCATTACACCGACTCAGTTGATTAAGTAAACAATGTTTGATAGCAACAGCTTTTCTCAGGCCGAGTCATGAAATAAATCTGACATATGCAACCAGTTAACAGATCAAATATTCACATACAATATCCCCGTGATCTCATAGATGAAGTTTAGTTTTAAAGTAACCAACAGTTTAATGTTTAACAGTTTGCGATTGACTCATAATTGCATCCTAATTCAGTTTCTTGGTGTTTGGTGAGGAAGGGCTACTTTGCATCAGCAACAAGGACTCAATGACATACAAGTCATTCATAAGAAGACAACTGATGGCACCGGTATTCAAAGCACCCGGTTCTAACTAATTAATCATTTGATTGTAATCATAAATATAATAATATTTATGTGTCAGGCAGTCATTCATGCAATGGTATGCTAAATTATGATCCTACTAAACAGCTCCTTCAATGAGGGTACAATATTCAGCAATCAAATATTTATCTATCAGTCACTGGACACCTATTTGAAAGCTGACAGGCTGCATGTTTATTACCTTCACCACCTTCTTCCATATGGATCCATTTTCTGTTCTGAGCTTAACAGGTCTAAGCCAAGTACTGAGTAGCCACCAATCAGAGGCTGCATTTTTATGATGTCATCATGTAGACGTCTTGCAAAGTATTTTACAATATTTAAAAAATACAAAAATACAAAACACTGAAGTATTTTGATACAAAATATAAAGCCATTTTGATCAACCCTATCAAATACAAATGACAAAATCCTATTTAACATTTGAAATACGTATTTAAATTACATGTATCAAATACCACTGATGCCTGACCTACACCCACCCACCTCTATGCACATTCATATTTTTTTATCTCCTGTTCTCTTTATTTTAGTGTTTGCTGTCCCACTTTACAGCTTCTGCATAGTTTTTTCTCCTTCTGTCACACTGTGGTCTACTAACCCACTTTCACACCCAGCCAGCTCTCTCTCCAGTGTCTGCCTGGGCCGATTAGCATTCAAGGTAACTCAAGCTTCTAATGAACCCCTAATCATACAATCCTCTACATGCAGAGATTTACCCACTCAGATATGACCCGTTCCTACACACATCTTCGCCTAGAGCACAGCACTGCATGGTTTCATCTGCGAATTTCATGAATTCAAAGGTGGAGCGATTTGTCTCCATACGAAGGAGTCAAGCTGGTGAGAGAGATCAAACCTACTGAAGAGTGTCAGCCGAGACATCTCATGCATCGGAGTAACATGAAGTTCATTCATGAATATACACAAGCTAAATCACAGGACGGATTCACATGGCTTGACTTGGCATTTTGTCCTTCAGCTGCCTTAGTGGAAAACCTTTTCCCTCATAGCTAAAAAAAAATTTAACCAATGGCTGGGCAAGGCAAAAAGAGGAGACAAGGGGAGAACGATAATGTGATTTTAAAGGTGTACTGTATTTTTTTACAGTGTTTGGATTTTAGATCTAAACATAAACTTGGGACTAACAATGACAACTTTAACATACATTTCTTGATATTTACATCTAGATGAGTTATAACCTGTATGCTTTAATTTGGCCACATTTTGTTTTACCCCAATAAATTTTTTGCCAAAATTATTGGAACAAGTGACTGACATGTATTGTTGCCCAGGAATGGCATATTAGATACTCAATGTCTACTCTTGGTTTGAGCTCTAGGTTTTGTCTGCTAGATTTGTTGTTAAAAAAAGTAAACCAACATGGAGGCAACAGATCTGTCTACGGTAAAAAAAAGAAGAAGACATTTTAAATCTAAGAATAGAAGAATAATTGATCAGAACCAGTGCATTGCTATTAGGCATATCCATCAGGGTCCTAAAAAAAGACAAACAACAAAACGAGTTGGACAAAACCATTGTAAGAGCAGTGGGCTTGATGCAGTTACTGACATCCAAAAAAAAAAAAGGTGCCATGTTTAAAGTTGTTTAACATATCAAGCTAAAAATATCAATAAATGAAAGCTGGAATTATGATCTTTTACCTATCTCGGTAACACTGTGCTAACTCCTGTTTCTTTTTAATACCTCTGGCATTGTTGTATGGATTCAAGTTTAATAATAATAACTTGCGGTCCGCTACTTGAATTTAAACTATGTTCCACATGTAAAAAAGTACTGTTTGTACCGAACCGAAAGTCCTGTCCTGAAAATTGTCGATACAAAAATGTGTAATGTTTCAGCCCTATGATTTATTTTCTCATATTCATTTTCATCTTTTGATCTTAAACCCAAATGTCTTTAAAATATTACAAAAGCAATACAACCACCACTTAAACAGTTTTGATGAAAATGTACATAGAAATATTTTTGTACTGTATCATATGTAATTATAATTGTATAAAACGTTTATGAAGATGCACACATCCTGTCTCACAGACACACACACTCACTCACACATATGTAGATACATGGAAATGTAAACATATGTAAAATCTAGCAAACAAACAAACAACCACAATAATATATGTATTAAAGTAAATGTGAAGTGGCAAATATTATGTCTTATGTCTGGTCCTTCCTATATCTCTTTGGAGATGTAATTTTTTCTTGTAGACATCATGATAACCACGAAAGAGCAAAAATAACCAAAACATATTTTAAAATTGTTTATAGACAGGCTAAGTTGTATTAGCATTATTATCAATAACAATACTGTAATAATATTTTTAGAATGGGCCTATTTTAAGTCTACCAGGATTAACATATTCATGATGTTCCAATAAATTGAATTTTCCCTAGAAATTAATTAATTATACTGTATTGCTTTAAAATAAAAAAAATAAAGGCATTGCAAGTGTTAACTGGACATCAACTTTATTTTTGTGAAAAGATTGACCAAGGTTTATTCCGCATTATTTATCTCATCTTATTATTTATCTCAAATTATATTTTTCAGCTGATGAGAATTTAAAGAGAGTCATTTTAGTGATAGTGTGTACATCATACAGATGTTTCAGTATGTTTGCCAAGTTGGTGCAAGATAATAATAATATAATAATATAATAATAAGAATAATAAGTATGTACATTGACGTTTTTGTTAGTGCATTTATTTATTAGTTAGATTTTATTTTTTTCATAAAAAAAATTTAATGACACACAACACCCATCTACAGTTAAATGTACAGTTTGGCATAAAACATCTGCAGAGCAAGTTTCCTATAATCACTTATACTATATCAGCTTAAAGGATATCAGATAAAAGCAGAGGTGCCCACACTTTTTTCTATGAAGAGTCAAAAATCAAACTTTTATCAGAGCCATGGGCCGAAAATAAATGTTGCGTTATAGCAAACTTTTTTCTCCTTTATGAGTTTATAATATTTTAATATAAAAACATAAATAGAAATCATTCTGTAAAATATGCTGTAATCTGCTTAGCTAATGCAGTTTTATTTTCAATCTGTACTTCAGTGAAACTTATAGTACAATGAGTAGTAATCCAATTGGTACAATGAGTACAATAGTTCAGTGCCTAATACAGCTATTCAGTGACATCTAATGAGAGACATGAAGCCAGTCCTTATTTTAAAACATTTTCCAAATGCTATTTTTTTCTCGTTTTCCCTCTTCTTATATACAGTATGGCATGACAAGTCAAATCAAACTTCACTATGGGAAAAGGTTTGTCCACAGGCCCTTGTTTGGGCATCTCTGAACAAAGCATCATTATATATATCCTTATAAAAAGTTTTAAATCATGTAAATAATTAACAGTATATGTCCCTGTCAATTAACTGTCATGAATAAAATTAATGTATCAATAAAAATGTTTAAAAAGCAGCTCAGGACTAAAATTAAAGCCATGCTGTTACAGAGACCGTCCAACCAACTAGAATAGAGAATTCAACAGTACTGTGGTATAAATAAATAATCAAAACAAACTACACACACAGAGCCATGCAGTGATGAGGGACAGCTTTAAAGGTAATTGATTTTATCCCTGCCTAATTTCCCCTTCTCACTCCCTTGAGCTTCATCAGCAGTCTGTCAATAGGCTGGCCAGCCAAGCTCCATCCGTTAGCGCCAAGGAAATGCCTCAATCAGATCTCCATCACTCAGTCTCTTTCTCACCAACACACACACACACACACACACACACACACACACATACACACATACACACACACGCACACACACAGAGTTACATTGAGTTTAAGTCTCACACACACAAGGACAGAAGAGACACATATGTGGGGTTCCAGCTTGATGTAAGTCACATATCTGGTGGGAATCAAATTTCAAGCAGCAGGACATCATGAATTTTTGGTCTTGACCTTCAGTGTGATCTGCTAAGAAGATCATTTAAAATAGATCACAGTGTGTCTACTACAGTGCAGGAACAGCTAGTATCATTAAACAATTCACCATTAGAGTATACCAGTTCGCTGTCAGAACAAAAACATCACATGTCTGATTATCATTTTAAAGAAAAGTTATTAAAAACCTGTGATATGGGATGAAAAAAACTGCAACACTGTTTAGGATGTGTAAAAAAGCCTAGTAGCTCATTGAAAATGTCTTGCCAATAGGTCAATGCTAACAGTGTTGCTAATCAGTCATTTCCTCCATTTAAATACTTCTCGAAATGGCACCTACAGCAAATCTGTGACCAAAACTGTCCGTCTTATCTGTAGCAATGTGGTGTAATGGACAGTGTTCACTTTAAGCATCTCAACATAGATGTATTAACTGACTGTACAGGTGTGATTTCTTTTCTATATCCTTGGCTGAATCACTCATTCATGTACTATGCCTGTTTTATCATGTTAATAGTCACAGTAGATCTGGTGCCTGTTTTACTTTAGAAACACTGTGTGTGATGTGGGGAAATACCCTGGACAGAACATCAGCCCATCACCGTTCATCTAGGTAAAAGGAACACACACACACACACACACACACACACACACACACACACACACACACACACACACACACACTTACGTCAGGAGAAAATAAATTTCCTTACTGTAATATATAGCTTCTATATATGTATGTTTGGCTATGCGTTTATTACAGTAGCTGGAATAGTTTTTTTTCTTGTATTTGACATTTGTGCTACCAAAACATGGCACTGTCTGGAAAGCTATAAAACTGGGTCCTGTTGCAGGTCTTACACACACACACACACACGTACACAAAAAAAAAAACCCAAACCCCCACACACGACACTATTGTCATTAAACCTGTGGTATGTATTGCGCTCACAATAGCACAAGTCACCTGGATGCTTCTACCTCAGGCACTGCAGGGGTTAAGTCTGTTTAGTCCGAGCGTATGTGTGTATTTGTGTATATGTGTGTGTGAGTGAGGGGGTGTGTATGTGTATGTGTGTGTTTGTGTCTCAGAGCGCCTGTTTGTATGTCACTGATTGCGGGTGCATGTTCGTGTGCATGTGTTTGTGTTCGTAGGTGTTTGTGTGTATGTGTGTGTGTTTGTCCACTGCAGCAGCACAGCCCTGTGTGTATGTAAAGGAGAAATTTGCCTGTCCTTGCCTAAGTGAATGGCTAGGATTAAGCTGACAGCCCACCTTAGTGATGGCGAAATAATTGGTTGTTCAGCTCTGTCCTTGTCAGAGCGCTGACAGTTCTGCAGATGTCCTGCGCGGTTCTCCAAAGGTTAGGCTCAGCTGGGGCCGCCATTCATTAATCATTCCGCTCTGACAGTGCTCCGAGCAGCCCGCAGCTGCCACCCCGTCCCCCTCAATTTCTGTCACCATCGCCGCCGACCCCCCCACACCAAGCCTGCTACACCTCTGTGTGTGTGTGTGTATGTGTGTGTGTGTGTGTGTGTGTGTGTGTGTGTGTGTGTGTGTTTGTCATTATACACATGCTTAAACTTAGATTTGCATCAAGTATGATCATATACACAATCGGTTATACAAAAATGCAAGATAACAGATGGGCGAGTACATGCGTAAGATATATTTGTTGTGGTTTGAGCATGTGTTCTTAATGTGGACACGCTGATCAATAATGTTAAGATGTTGCCGGTACTGGTATTTTTTTTTTTTAACTACGTGCTGGCTCTAAGATGTTCAACACAAACAGAGCATGAACACACTTTTCTGATGAATGCAACAATGCTGTGTGTAGACAGCATGATTAAATGCTTGCTTATCAAAGAATAAGGCCTACCACAGATCTGTACTATAATCTTTAATTCATTTTTTTCCTTCTGCTATGCATTAATAATCCTGTGACAGTGTGCAACTCCAGTACTGTCTCCACCTTATCGATTCCTGTATTCATCATGACTTCAAAAATAAACAGAATAAAGGTTTTTCATTGCCCCATTAGCATCCTGTCGAAATCTTGGTCATTACGATTTTAACAGATTAAATTCACAGTACCGGGGTATCAGAAATAGATTTAAAAGATCAATTAAAGTATGTGATCAATTCAAAAGTCTTAAACTAGCTGCCTGCGGTTTAATTATATTAGTTATGATCAGCCATGTTATCCCTTAGTGGACCAATGAAACAGAACCTGTCACCTTTTCTCTTCTTTTTTTTTTCAGTCCTCTATCCATCTCCCTCCCCTCTCTGCCTCCATGCTGTTTCTAGCTCTCAAAGGAGGCAAAGTGTTCATCACTGTGTCAGTGGGCCACTGTCGATTGGGCCCTAAGTGCTCTGAAGACCCCAGATAAATCCTTCATTATAGCCTGGCTGCTACACTCAGCCAGTGATTAACAGCCAGAATGGGGCCTGTGGCCGCAGGTCTATCTCTCTCTCTCTCTCTCTCTCTCTCTCTCTCTCTCTCTGTCATGTCTGACCACTCTCCTGAGACCTTCTCACAGCAGATGACCAGTGAGAAATCCTGAAGCAAGCCGAACTAAGAGCATTTAAGTGTTCCAGGTGTCAAAGTAACGGAAGAAAATCATCTATAGGCTGACTGTTAAAGGTTGATGTACATTTCCTTTCACTTAAATGGTGCAAAACACTGCCACAAACTCCACTATATTGCAGCCCCCCCAAGAAAAATAAATAATAACAACAACAACAACAGCAACAATAATAATAATAATAATAATAAACATTATTTATGCAAACCTTATTTGACCCAAACATATGACATAACCGAGGTTTTCCATGATGCAATAGATAAAAATAAAACTGCAACAAATGATGGTTTTTGTTTTGCTCAATGCATTATTTATAGCAAACTGTCCTATGTTTTACAGAGTTAATCATAACCTTTATGAACAAACTTTGATTTAAGGATAAAGAAAATGCCTTCTCACATGAACTTTATGATTGCTGATTAATGATTACTTCCGAATTTGTTCAGTTCAACAAGAGACATCAAACGACATCAACATGGCTGCTCACTGCAACAGGGTTAACAAAGCAGCACCTGTAACCTATAATGAGCTTTGCTGTTTCTACAAATATTTTGCCAAAAATCCATCCACAAAGGCTTATTTGTTTTTTAAACTTATAGCATTGACTAAACAGATCACTGTTTTGAAAAGGTAAACATACTTTACTCATTACATATAGCTCACCAGCTTGTTGTTTCCACAAAAGACAAGCACAAAGACTCTACACTCATCCCACTGGAATCCACAGAAGTCATAACGACTTCTTTACAAGCTCTGGCTTTCCACTAAAGTGGGCAGCACTATAATAATATATTTCTATTTATACATCTATATACAGTAGGGAAATGACAGAGTACAGCAAACCCGTACTGTATGGTCAAGTTGAGAGCAATTTCCTTGTGTGTGTGTGTGTGTGTGTGTGTGTGTGTGTGTGTGTGTGTGTGTGTGTGTGTGTTTTACCAAGCATCTCAAATATCTCACTCCATAGCTGATATTACTCTTGTTTATGGCCCAGAGCTTTCTGCTTCAGTAATCATAAAGCCTACTGCCTCAACACATCTATATGTTACAGTTAGCCCAGTCTTTACAGTCTAAAACTGTTGTTTGCAGTCACTGGTTATGTCTAAGCGTCTGAGAAGCCTGTAGCAAACTATATGCATTTAATCCCTCCTGGAGTAAGGGGCAGTGGTGCTGCATATGCCCAGCCTTATCTAACTGCCTTTATAGCACAGATTTTCATTTAGCTTTTAACCAGCGCTAACCTCAGACATCTGCTTACATCAGCACAGTTTGTGTGTGTGTGTGTGTGTGTGTGTGTGTGTGTGTGCTGAAGGTGTTATGGCTAATCTTGTGCAATGCTAAGCACCCCCCAACACCACTTCAGCCCCTCCTTTTCTTTCTTTAATCAAAATACTACTTTTCCCATAAGAGTAGTTGTAAAGAGCCAGAGAGAAGTGTGGCAAAGAAATAACCAATGAATCTTTGAAAATGACATTGAATCAAGATGGCATTGAACAAAGATATAAAAATGGACAGTATCATAGAAAAATATTGTTCTGCTATTTTAAAAGAAAATTCTTTTAAATTAAATACTGGAAATACTTTTACTTTGTTGTGTGTGTTTATTCTCCGGTCAATAGTATGAAAACAATGCTTTAACTATTTTTAATTAATTAGATTTGCTTCATCACAATATCTGCATAAGACATCCTTCTCCTTCTTCTTCCTCTTCTTCTTCTTCATCTTCTTCTTCTTTTGGCTGCTCCTGTTAGGGGTCGCCAAATCGAATCATCCGTCTCCATACCCCCTTGTCCTCTACATCTGCCTCTTTCAACTACCTGCATGTCTTCCTTCACCACATCAATAAACCTTATCCTTGGACTTCTCTTTTCCTCCTTCTTGGCAGCTCCATTCTCAGCATTCTCCTACCGATATACCCCATGTTCCTCCTCTGCACATGTCCAAACCATCTTAATCGCGCCTTCCTCGCATTGTCCCCAAAACGTCCTACATGCATTGTCCTTCTAATAAACTTGTTTCTAATCCTGTCACTCCCAATGAAAATCTCACCATCTTCAGCTCTGCTACCTCCAGCTCCACCTCCTGTCTCTTACTCAATGCCACTGTCACTAAACTATACATCATCACAGGTCTCACCACAGTCTTATAAACTTTTCCTTTTACTCTTGCAGAAACCCTTCTTTGATAAATCACTCCTGCCACTCTTCTCCACCCACTCCACCCTGCCTGCACTCTTTTCTTCACTTCTCTAACATACTCTCCATTACTTTTCACTGTTAAAACCCAGTACTTGAACACATCCACCTTCACCACCTCTTCTCACTGCAACCGCACCACTCCACTGCCCTCCCTCTCATTCACACACATGTACTCTGTCTTACTCCTACTGACTTTCATTTTTTCCAGCGCATACCTCCACCTTCCCAGGTTCTTCTCAACCTGCTCCCTACTCTCCATTCCATCTGCAAACATCATGATCCACAAGATTCCTGTCTGACCTCATCAGTCAACATGCCCATCACCACTGCAAACGGGAATGGGCTCAGATGCAATCCAATCTCCAGATTGAACCAGTCTGTGATTCTTACTGCACACTTCACTGCTGTCACACTGTCCTCATACTGCACCACCCTCACATACTTCTCTGACACACCTGACTTCCTCATACAATACCACAACTTCTCTCTCGGCACGCTGTCGTATGCTTCTCTAGATCCACAAACACAAAATGCAAATCATTCCAATCTTCTTTGTACTTCTTCATCAACAGGTCTGCACATCTCCCTTATTCTTAAAAACCGGTACCAACACACTCCTTCTCCATTCCTTAGGCATCCTCTCACCTTCCAGGATCTTGTTAAACAATCTTGTTAAAAACATTGCCATCTCTCCTAAACATCCCCATTCTTCTACTGGTATGTCATCTGGTCCAACCGACTTTCCACTCTTCATCCTTTTAATAGCTGCTCTCACTTCCTTCTTACTAATCCGATTCACTTCCTGTTCACCATCTCCACATCATTCACCTTCTCTCCCTCTCATTTTCTTCATTCATCAGCTGCTTAAAATACTCCCTCTGCCTACTCAACACACTCTTCTCAAGTGGTCAAAACATTTTCATCTGCATCCTTTATTGCTGTAACTTGTAGCACATCCTTCCCAGCTTCCCTCCTTCCTTGGTGTCCAAATTCTCATACTCATACAGCTCCTCTAATGCATTTTCCTTTGCTTTCGACACTCTTCACCTGCTTCGCATCTCCTTGTACTCCTGCCTACCTTTCTCATCTCTCTGTCGATCCCAATTCTGTTTCGCCAACCTCTTTTTCCTTCTGCTTTCCTGCACTTCCTAATTCCACCACCATTTATTTGTCTTTCTTTCCCGTTCCAGATGTCACACCAAGTACCTTTCTAGCTGTCTCCCTTATCACTTCTGCAGTAGTTGCTCAATCATCCAGCACCTCTTCACCACCACTAAGCCCCTGTCTGACCTCTTCTCTGAAACTCACACTACAGTTTTCCTCCTTTAGTGTTCACCATCTTATTCTTTTTTCAGTCTCCACTCTCCTCCTCAACTTCAGTCCTCGACCGATCCAGTATGGAATTCAGGTTTGTGATCCGCATATTTAATTTGACACGTTTTGCGCTGGATGCTTTTCCTAATACAACCCTCCCATTTATCCGGTTTAGGAACCGGCACTAAGAGTAAACTGGCTTGAGCAACCCTAATGGCTGGGTTGCAACCCTGATGGCTGCATAAGACTCCCTTTAAGTGCTTTACAGACTTTAAATGCAGAACATAAATTATGAAATTAAACAATAAACATGATCTCTTAATGGAAAACAACTGTACCTGGGCTAAGCTTTAAAAAGATATGATCATCTTAAATGTTTATTTTTTTTTATGCCCTTGAGATCAAAACTGGTACAACGTGCATTTGCCAACTTCAATGGATGTACAGAGTAAATAAATCTGATAAGTTAATTTTATTTGTATCAATACATAAGCAATTCCTGATGGAGTATCAATTAAAATTTTGACAGTTTTATTACACACCTTTCCTGGCTTTTGATCAGCAAAATGGAAGAGAAGGTCAGGTGACTACAGTGATCATGTGACAAAGCCCACAGAGGCACTCATCAGCCTGTATGTAGATGTGAGTGAGTGATTGTCCTGGTCTGTAAATTGGTGTAGTAGGCTTCACAAGGGAATTTTACACACACACACACGCACACACACACACATACACACACACACACATGTATGCAGACAAGGCTAAGGTCTGATGATGATGAGTTGCTGTGCTATTGTTGGCTCTCCCCTTTGAGTATTACAGCATGGCTTTGTATGCTCATACTGGAACCAACCACTGTTTTATTTAAACTAATCCTCTAGTTCCCCCACATTAATCAATCAAAATAGATAAACTGAGTAATTCTGGCTACAGCTTTGGCTGTTTAATCATACAATGAGGATTAAACACACTTCAGAGCATTGAATAAAAAATTCAAAAGACACCTTTACATGTAGCTATACACATTCTTGTGTCAATGCAGAATGCAAAACTTGATATTGCATAAAACAGCAATCATTATTGTAAGTAGATTATGTGAGGGTGCACAGACTAGAGGCATAAACTCAACTAACACCCTGAGTTCGAGGTGAGTTCAGGTGGAGTATTTTAATCAGAAAGCAGAGAGAAAGATTTACTCCAGGTGGTTGTGCTCAAGGTTTCTGTAGTGGATTAGAGTGTGAGGCAGCTGTGTGCAGGTGGGTCCGGTTCTTAATGTAAAGCTGGAGGTCTGGCTTTCTTTGGGGAATTAGCACAAAAAATAAGGGGAGCAGAATTAATGCACCGTTTAGACATGCAAAAGAATATTCTTCGATTCTGCCCTGCTAGCTGGTTGGCTGAGAGGATCAGCCATGCATGGATGGGCTTGGCCCTGACTTTGATGCGCATACCATTGTTTTTGTTTCAGGAACCTTCCAAGAATGTGGAATTGTAGCTGTCCATGGTGCTGTTTACAATTTTGCTGGATGAGGCCACACCTTTGGATAAAGTCTGTTAATAGAAACCTTCACTTTACACTTTGAGAAAAAAGGGATAAAACAGTTTTGTGACTAAATAGCATTCATGATGTTTTACAAGCACCACACTAACACAACATTATAACCCTGGACAATGCATTCTGTAGTACTAAGTAATACACAAAAACACTAGAAGTCTGAATCCCAAGAGATGTCTTCAGTGCCAGGTGATTTCTAAATAACATATTTTTGTTTAGATAAAGACAAGAACTATTGGTTGACTATTTACCTATTATTGATACTCCTTTGCAAGTGAAATCATATCAGTTGCCTGTATGTCAATGCCATAAAGGTGTCTGATCAGCTGACAAGTTACTTGCAATAATAAGTGCAGAGATCCACCAAAGAAATTTACACAATGAGTGCACGATAGGTGTTATGCTGCACTGAGCTGCTTAACTAAAGGTATGTAGCTGTACATGCATATTATTCTAAACAGTAATCCTCTTACAGTTTAAATAAATAGGCATGGGGAAGGAAAACAATTTTTTGGGACAGCAATGATTGTTGGAGTGTGAACCTTGAAATGTTGTATGCACAGGCCTTCTTGGCTGATTGCAGCCCCGCTGTTTGGCTAGCTCCATCAGTATGCTCCTCTGGGTGGGGCTGGGCAACTGAGGGGGTGATTTGTTACTCTTCTGGGGGCTTGTCTCAGCCTGCTCATTTCCCTCTGCTGCATATTCCCCCTCCTTCCCAGTGGCATGATGAATAGCTGGCCGCATGCAGGGGAGCAGGCGGACTGCCACCAAGGTTACCGCAACCTGGGCCCTCGTCTGCAGTTACCTGCTTCCAATTAGCAGCCCAGTGAGAGTAGGAGTGGGTGGGGAGAAGAAGGGGGTTGTTTACAGGGGGGGCTTGGCTGGGGTAGAGTGAAAAGAACCTGGCTCTGTCTTTATGGGCTCTAAATCTGCATGGCAATTTTCAACCCTCTCTCAATCTCTCTTTGATTACCCCACCCCCCCGTCCTCCTGGAAAAGGCGGTTTGTGTCGACGTGCGTCTCTTCTGTCACTGATCACTCCTCCTGGCCTGCCTCGAGGAGATTACACTCACGGAGCCATGATTGATCAGGCGAGGGGATGCCATGGACTCTCTCTTTCTTTCTTTTTGGCTGTGGAGGAAAGGATCATTTAATGGATTTATGAGTTGGAGATGCTAAAACAGAGGAAAGGGTGATGAGAGGGTGAGGAAGGTTTTGGCTATACTAGAAGTAAGAGGGTTCTTTTACTTTTTGTCATTTATTAGCCTGACACATATGGTAAGGAAGTGAATTTTGGAGAGTACAGTAAATGAGCACAGCTACTGGTTGAAGAGAAACAAAGACTATCCGTAAAAAAAAAACTTCACTGCATCAGCAGCAAGACATGGTCTGGCACACATTACCTGGCCTCATTTCCCATGCCCTCAGACAGCATGAAAAGGTGCAATCACAAATTGCACTTCACCGATTCACACACACACACTTCAAAAAGCATTTATGACCCAGCAACCACAGGGCTCCACTTTCTCACAGCCAGCCAATGTCACCTCTTCCTTTTCAGAGTGAAAAACTAATGTGTAAAGTTATATGAATATATTCCTGCCAATTAGTGAAAGTTGCTGTCATTGTAGACCTCTCTTACTCACTCACACAAAGACTAACAGCAAATGACTGACTCTCTTGTTCAAACACAATTCTTCTTTAGTCTGAATTGCTGGTTAGGCAGCTAAAACATTGCCAGGGCTTGCATACTAAAGTGGTAAAGTGGCACTTCACCCACAGAGAATAGCTAGAGTGATGAGAAGGTGCCAAGGTGAAGAGACAGTAGCAGGTACACAGTGGGAGTATGAGAGGCTAGCGGCCTCAATGACAACTTTGTATAGACAAAACCCTGTTGCTTATTGACAGCAAAGTTGGCAATTGATCACATAAAAGTGGTCAGCTAATATACTTTAAATTTCAGAAAAAGTATAACATTCTGAAAGAGTACACTAGCCCCGATTTATAATTAAATCAGCATTAATTGATTTACTTACAATTTATAGTACATTAAATGAAATTACAGAATATCTTTGTATTTGTGTGAATTTTCGTTTTATTTTCTTCTACCTTTGTTTGTCTATCTTATACCAATGTACCTTTTTTACTATATTTCAGTATAAATTGAGACTCATAGCTTTAATGCAACATGTGGTCATCATAAACAATCACACCTGCAGTACTCCATACACAAATTAATTGTATATGTATAGTCAAGGGGCATATGTTTTCAGGTGTTTATTCTGGCAGGTGGTCCTTCCTGCACTTTTCTTTATACCTCTAGAGCCTTTTTTTTACACATTCCCCTTCCTTCAACTAACGCATGTCTTATTTTCTTGCCTACTAATTGTGTGTATCTCTGTGTGTGTGTGGGTTTGTGTGTGTGTGTGTGTGTGTGTGATGTAGCCTATGCTTGTTCTCTGACTGCCCAATGCTACCGCTAATTGCTTTTGACATTGTTTGGCCTCTTGCCGCTCAGTTTAGGACAAACCCCTCATTCATGCCGGGTAGAATGCTCGTTAAGAGGTGCTCTCCTCCCCTCCCTGCCCCTCCTGCCTCCTTAATTAACTGCTAAGGAGCTGCTGAAGCCATGGTGGGAAATTTGCACACAAAGCCCTGTGCACTTTTCCATTTTTCCATCCACCAACCTGTCTGTCCGAATGACACAAATATTGTTTTAGGAAAAATATATTCTCATATCCCTCTTTGTCTCCTTTTGCCTCTGCAGCTCTTCTTTGCCGATCCTTGTCAAAGATCTGACTCATACATTTTTCTTTTTTCTGCTATATTTGCCCTAACAGATCAATCGCTCTTATTTTCGTTCCATTGCTTCTGCCATTCACCCTCTCCCCTTTTTTCAGGACATGGCTTTAGGCTACAGCAGGCCAGCTGCTTTGACAGTCTTTCAAGAGGCCTTCTGGAAAACACAGCCCAAGAGCAGAAGTGTAAACAGGTGGAGCACTCTTTTGTCGGGCTCCACAGTTTCCCGTGCCACCACACACTCACACTCAACATTCCTCTATCCCACGTTTGCCTAGTTTGTTGTGGGGGGGTTTGTAGGGCAGAACTTCCCAAAAGCACCCTATTGTGCGTACATCCCCCTGTTCACAATCAGCCGAGCCCTCCAAGATGCCTCTCACCCCTTCAGTGTTTTTAAGCGCATGGGGGTCTTTGCTGGATCCATATCACTTTGTTTTTGGCTCCCAGCATTTACAGAACCTCCAAATTCACGCACACACATACACACCCTTTTCATGCTATTTTTTGATTGTGGCCAAGTCTCACCATTATGACCTCACCCAATACATTTAAGCTTCTCAAAAATCTTAATTATTTACAGCATTTATTTATTTATTGCATGTCCTACTGGAAGGTTTTCTACTGTAGAGTATTCCATTCATTACTCTTGGTTTTATTTGCACAAAGATATATTATGTTCACCATGCACACACTAAACGCGTTTTCTCTCTTTGATAAGTTGCATGGATTAATAGTAATGAGGCTCCCTGTAGTCCTATACAATGTATATTTTTCTATTGTCCTATTACTGACACATTAATAAATCAATAAAAGGAGGAATACGAACTTGTTGTATGTGTATGTGACCTAGTTGGCTTCGCTTCTGTGAATGCATGCAAGAGTTTTGTGCATGTATATTTATAAAAAAATAGCTACCTAAAAGGCAATGAACTAATGCTGTGCATGTAGTGTATTGTGAATAGGATCTATACATTGTGCTTAAAATTATAGAGATAGGATAGATAGAAATAAAGAGAGAGGGTGAATAGGAATAAAAGAAGAAAACTTCTGTTCGCCTGGGGACTACACTCTGGCCCATCTGTTGAAATTGCTCTACATATTGTGACCTAGATTATAGAGGAACTTCAGCTTCATTGGTAGCACTGGTTCAATGTCTCGGCTTTTGACATGTATCGATTTATTTTGTTGGACTAGTTGTCCTAAAATAGCAAGGCTCTGCATAATTTGGAAGTGTGCATGGTATGTGGTATGTCCTTAATGACACAAGGAAGGGTTAACTCAAAGGCCTTAACAAAAAAAAAATACCAGTAAAAATTACACATCTCAGTCCAATAAATGCCTTTCTGCATATGTGGTGGGAATAGGCCATCAATCGGCAGGAACTAAAACATTACTGAACTGAGGAGAACATGTTCCACACCCTCACTACATTTCCATCATCCACTTTGCTCTTCTCTGGCCCCTCTCTCTCATCATTCACAATATTGCCTTTCTTTCTCTTTTCCTTTTCTGCCTTATTGCCCCTTTGTGAGTGAACAGGAGGATGTGCTCTGGGCATGGTTCAGAGGAAAAGAGTGCAAGGCTGAGAAAGTGATATCTCCTTCTCTATTGAAGCAGCGCCTCAGTGTTTGAGGACACTTATTCAGACCCACCTGACCTTGAAAGCCCCCAAGGAAAAGTAGTAGAAGCTTGGATGTTTAGGAGGTCGGTTAAGTAGCAAAGAAATAAGAATGCCCCCCACCTGCATACACACACACACACACACACACACACACACACACACACACACACACACACACACACACACTTCATCCACTTCATAAGCACAGTAAAAAGGGCAAGGCACATCTCCAAGAGGGCCCATTGTGTCTGCCAATGGTTTGCTTAGAATGAAAAAAAAAAATTATAATTTGGCTCTTTTTTGGTAACAAGTGTTTTTCTTGTCCAATTGCATCTCAGTGCTAGAATGGTTCAGAGTGGCCTTCTTTATACATGCACACATGCAAACACACATACACATATTTTTTGGAAGAAATATTTTCTTTGATGGCATTGATGGAATCTTTCCTGCATTCTGTCTCTCCTTTTTTCTTCCTTTTAACAGTCTAATTTGCAAATTCCACCACATTGTGCACATCTGTTTAATAAACAGATTCGGCTTTTTATGTATGAATCTCTGGTTCACTACTTTAAAGTGTAACATAAAATACATTTGACATGGCTGTGGGAGGTCATATTTCATTTGAATTTCACATCCTTCTCTTTTCTAGACCTTTATCCCTGAGGGTCAGACCTGTGACAATCACAGTGTGTCTTCCAGCTTTTCTTCATGATGTTCCTCTAAGTGCTTTTCTCTCTCTTCTGAGTACACATTGTATGTCCTTGTGGGTCTTATTTTGCATAATTGCTGCAATTTGGAACACCTTTCCAATCAGATACACTTCTCAGAGGCCATTGCCTGCCTCCACCCTGACACGGAAGTACAAGAGTTCGGGCCTTAATCACGGTGCCCTTCCCCACCTTCTCTTTGTCAGATTTGGTGTAGTAGCATTAAACTTTAAGTGTGAATGTGATTATCGTGCAGCATTCATTTTTAATGGGCTTTGCCACTATGTGTTTTAGCATGCAGCAAAGCCCTGCCGTCAGCTGAGTCAGCACCATTTTTTGCTGATGGTGCATATATTCGCATATATATCCATGCACCGCTTATTTCTCTCATGCCCACTCCTTTCCTATTTTTCTTGAATTTTTTCCCCCATCTAGGTTGTAGCGATGATGAAGGCTAAGGAGACTTCAAGCATTCCTCATGTTTGTTGTTGTTGAAAAGGCTGATGATCCACACAAAGAAGCGGTTCAGTGGCAGCCTCATTGAGAAAAGCATTAACTCAAAAATGATCACGAACACACATTCTTGTCTTTCTCAAAACGTGCAAAAATGTTCTGATCAATGCCTGAACTAAACTGATTGGAAGAGCAGTTATCAGGTTGAATAGGATTTAAATGTACACTTACACACACACATACACACACACACAGTACCTGATCTTATATATTGACACAGGATAGAATCGCATTTGATGTGGGATTTACAAAGACCGTGTGGCTATAATCAAGAGAAGTATTAAAAAGAGATCTATTCTTCCCATGACACCATGAGGCAAAATAAAGATACGGCTCATGTGATGGAGGAAAAGTGATATAAGCTCAGGGGCAGAGCTGGTATGTATGCAGGCCAGTTCCAAAATCAATAATACGTTATTAACTGTGAGGGCATGAAAAAAGATAGGTGAACCTTTATACTTCTATGATATATTCATAATAACAATATTGAGATTTATAAATAAAGGGAGTGAGGAAGAATCTGCAAGAGTGAATTCCAGCTAGTTTTATTAGCTGCCAGTCTCCTTGCCAATATGTGTCTTGACTCCGCGCCCGAAATGGTAACTGTCCGACGTCAGATCAAATTAAAAAGACTGACAGGCAATAAGAAATTGGCAAAGTTAAATGTGTTTCCCTTTGCAGCCCTTTACATATAGTGTTGGAGGGGAAACTCCAGATATTTATTTATTTATTTATTTTATTAAAGCCATGTGCATCCCCCCGCCCTTAGATTTTGATAAGCCATGACAATGACACAGGCCCAGAGCCCAAGGACACACTGCCACTTTTCTCTTTCCAATTCCATCTTAGCTTCTCTAAACAATATACGCAGATCTTATAAGAAGATACACACAAATTATATGCTGTAGTCTTATAGATACTTCTATTATTACAAATGATTTTATTTAAAATAAATGCAGTACAGCGCAAGTTTGGCATTGAAGACATTTTTGCTAGGAATTGAAATGTATCAGCATGTCCTGTTTATACCATGTATTTTTAAACTGTTGTGACAAGAACACGCACATGCTCTTAAAAGAGTGTTAATTGTTGTCACTTTATAACAACTAACACCTGATTCTTACTGAGTGAGGTAGATGTGCTATCACCATTGCTGCTTTCAGTAATTAAGCTAATAACAAGCTTTTGTATATACTAAGGCAAAAAACACTTCATAAATATGATTTATTTTTAGCTGAACTTGTAAATAGTAAATGATAAAAAAAAAACAGTCCTTAATTACAATTTTATATGAATGAATAAAGTCATTTTATTGTGTAACTGGTTACTTCAAGCTAAACATAAACCCAACAAAATGTTTTTTTTGTATACATGAACTATATTAATGATTGATCAGGTTTTTACACCCTGGATGTTGCTCATGAAACTGCAGTCCAGATGGAGAGATGTCAGACGTTTTCAGGACATTATGAACAACATTATACTCCTGTTAACATTATTGTAGGCTAACCCACTCGGTCGCCCAGTAACGGAATCCACTGGTGTGGGTGATGGTATACTGCATGTTAGTCTTTCTTGTGCTGCTGTAAAAGATTACTTAAATGGATTGCAATTTGTTACATGAATCAAATTTTAAACGTCTAATCTGACTCCAATTTGTAATAAAAATTTATCTTGAATATATCTAATTCAAGTTGATCACCATATTGGGTATTTCTTTTTTAATTTTAAAAGATTATTCTAAGCATTCCATCTTTTTAATTAATCATTCATTATAGACCCGGATTCCCTTAGAGCCTTGAGCTTGGCTAACTATACCTGCTCACAGAGGCAAACTGGCCAGTCCGAATCTTAGTCAGAGGATATAACCGTAAACTTATATTAGACACTCAATGCTTACATTGTCTCAAAGCAGCTTTACAGATTTTATTAATTAAAATGAATTATGTGTATTTATTCCTGATGAGCAGCTTGGGTGTCTGGGGCAAGAAAAAACTCTCTAGATGAATGAGGAAGAAACCTTGAGAGGAATCACACTTAAAAGAGAACCCATCCTCATTTGGGTGATATCTCCTCCATGCCAGAGCCTTTAAAAATTTGAAGAAGGTCCACTGTCTAAACTCTACATGAAGTGGGCGCTGGTATGTCTCTAGATGGTTCGGGATGTTTGCGGGGTTGGCATCTACTTCTTTGAAGTAGATGCCATTCCTTCTTTGAAGTAGATGCCAATGAGGTGGGACACAACTTAGTCAGAGGATATAACCGTAAACTAATATTCTTTAAGTAGGCTGCTCAATGCTTGCTCATGCATAAAGAATAGTCGATTTAGTCACTTTGTCATATCTTGCTAAGTCAGTGATAGAAATCAGAAGGTCCCAGACATTGTGCTCTATGCTCCATCTGTTTATGAGCCTTCTGTATGTAATATCCTGGTCATAGATTAAAAAAAACTACACAATCAACTAGAGTTAATCAAGAATTTCACATTTATTTGCCAGGCAATAATTAATAAACAAATGTCAAATCTAAAACAAATAATAGAAGAAAGTTACACAACATGATCAGCATAAAACCAAATAGCTTAGCAATGCAGTTTACAAAAGAATTGTTAAAGAGACACTATACCTGGCAATAGAGACACACAAAGACTGTGTAGGAAGTTCTGACTACAGAATGGTTCTCAAACCATCAAAAACACTCAGAAATTCAAAGTAATAAAAGCTTTGCAAACACTTTTTTTGGACAAGAAGTGAAGACCCCCTAGAATAAAAAAAACACCTGATAAAGATCTTCTCCGGGACAACCCTCACATCAGTGGGACAGAATTTTCCGCAAACCTGAGATCTTTATTTTTCTACTGTCTGTTCTACTGATATGAGACTGAGATCGTATTTACAATCACACTGAGACCTTTAAAACAATACCAAACATGTAATGTTAAAATTTATACATTCCTAAAAATGTAATATTTACAGTATGCAAGTATAGTAGCTTGAATTAAGAGGACTTCGAAATCACATTTTCATGACCTGGCGATTTCCCCAGAAGAGAAAGAGGGGGGCTCAAGGATGGGTGAGGGGGCAGCTGAATAAATATCTCTCTCTCCTCAGGTTAAAGATATCCTCTCCTCAGATTAAAAGTTTATTTTTTTGTTACATGGCAGTTCTCTGGGTCTGGCCTCATGAAGAGATCTGTCCATCCTTACAGTATTAAAAGAATTAACCTTAAGTCCTGATTCAATTATTCTAATATGTTCAAACTAAAAATGTAAAATATAAAAACAGTTGATAGTATGGACAAAATACTTTACTCTTTTATAAGAAATTTACCAAGCATAATTTTTCAATATGTATACAAAAACACATCATAAAGTCCCATTACTAACAAGTATCTGCCCAAACTAGTTTTCCTATTTCAGGCCTCTGTTTACATTTTTTCTGGGCCAGAAATGAGCCCTACCCTTCTTTTTTCAAAAAGGCAAATCATAGAACAAACATTTCAAGAAAGAAGGTTGGTCATGGGAAAGGGTAAACCTTGTCTACGATTTCAATGAAGTCATTACACAGGCAGCACATTGCTGTGCAAACAATCATCTCCTCCTTTAATGTTGGCCAAGCCTAATGATAATAATTTGAATGTAATAAAATATAATTACAATAAGTGAATTAAAGAACACTAGACCTAAAATCCAGCAGAAACGTATATTACTTACATTCAGGTTGCAGCTGCTGGTAAAGGAAGTAGGAGAGGAATTCTTTGCCAACTACAGGCCACTGAAGAGGAGGATGCTGTGCCAAGCTGATGCCCTGTTACTTCAGCGACACAGTGATAGCCTCAGGCGCTTACAGGCCGCAATGAGGCGTGAGTGTGGTTTTGGGTGGGGTGGGAGTTGGGAAGGGGGCATTTTGAAAGAGGAATTTGGCATGGCCTCCAAGCATTGGCAACACTCTGGCCTGTGACTGTCCATCCCAAAGGGTCAGAGAGAAAGGCCACAGTGCCTGATGCTGCCACATGAAGGGCATCTGACTCCTGTCACGGTGCCCAGTGCCTAGGCATGCAGCTCCAGTCTGGCACAGGCTATTGGCAACCAGCACAGTTGGCATTCAGGCCATGTAACATTCTTCTACATGCCATGGGGCTGTTCAGCTGAAACATATTTGGCAGAGATTCTGGCCTCCTGCGACCCATTGTTGTTTCAGGCAGTCCCACATTCCCAGATCATTAAATCAGCTCAACTGGTCCATTTTCAGGCTTTTTTCAAATGAGGAATGCGCTTCTTTACTTGTTGCTGTAAAAGCAATTCAATGTTTCTGCCACTTACATACAGTAGATTGCAACATGTTTAATCACCATGCATAGACACAATCACACCTAGGCAAATCTATATCATGTTTTTTTCCACTTAACTGTATATGTATTACACATGTACAATGTGAGATATTTTTAACTGTTGTAATATGGCAGCACATGATGTATCTCACTAAGTTATCCAGCTTTAAAAATCTGAGTGCCTAAGGAAAAAGATGGGACAGAGGTCCTTGTGATAGTCTGTGAGTGTGTGTGTGTGTGTGTGTGTGTGTGTGTGTGTGTGTGTGTGTGGTGGGGAGTGGGGTGCACACATGTGTGTGCGTGCATACACAGAGATGGATCACCAGAGCTTGTATCTTCTCCGTAGCCATGCCGTGCAGTGCATCAGCAGCGAGCCCATTTACATTAGGGAGATTTAAGCTGTCTGAGGCCATGGTGACAAGTCAAGGTGTTTCACTTTAATTACACACAGCAAGGTCACCTCCTTCCACACTCACCCTCACACATGATGGGGCAGAGAGAAAGAGAGAGAGAGAAAGAGAGAGAGAGAGAGAGAGAGAGAAAGAGAGGGAAAGAGAGAGAGAGCACAGGACAGGACAGGACAGGGAAGGAGGAAGGGAGCGATAGAGCATTCGAAAGTAAGTTGAAGAAAAGGAAAAAAAAAGAAAAAACTATGACACAGGAAGCTTATTCACTGTATTTAAATGTTTACACATTTCAGTTTCTACATTTGAAGCATTTTCTTTTACTTACATAACTGGCTTAACCACAACTGATTCTACGGCGTTCCAATCTTTATAAACGTGTAGGGACCTGCTGTTAAACGTGTCGGTCTTAAATTCACAGATCATCCCACTTCAGTGTCACTTCACCAAATAATTTTCTTTATTCCATTCCATTGGTGATACTCATTGCTATAGTATAATATGTATACTAATGCAGTAACCTGTGTATGTGTGATTGGCAAGTTTTTTATATACTGTACACTACATGGACAAAGGTTTGTGGACACCTGACCATGAGATTCTTATATGCTATTTGAATATTCTATTCCATCTTTGGACCCCATTTGCTGTCATAACATCCACTCTTCTGGGAAGATGTTCCACTAGAGTTTGGAGTCTGCTTGTGGAGATTTGTTTTCATTCAGCAACAAAGATAGTCATGTGCTGATGTAGGGAGTCCGCGTTCCAATTCTGGTGCTCAATGGTATTAAGGACAGAGCTCTATAGCAGGCCACTCAAGATCTTCAAACCCCCATAAACCAAATTCTAATGGAGCTTGCTTTGTACGCAGGGGCATAGTCATTGGCTACCGTTGTGGTAACAGTTTGGGAAAGAACCACATATGGCTGGAAAAGTCGGGTGTCACAATACTTTTGTTCATACAGTGTATGTTTTCTTGTCTGCTCTTTTTGCTTCCTCAGTGTTCTACAGTGGACATGACAGAAACAGAGTTAACACAGTAGTTTGGAGGTGTTAGAGGTGTGAGGTATGTGACCCTCAGTGGCCATACATAAGAACTGTCAGACTGCTGGCTTTAGGGAATGCATCTCTCTCTCTCTCGCTCTCTCGCTCTCTCTCTCTCTCTCTCTCTCTCTCTCTCTCTCTCTCTCTCTCTTTAACATGTCATCTGAGAACAGTCCAGTCTATTCATACATCTGTCACCAAATCTATCATCACCAGGAAATCAGACCGGCTTCATTGTGTAAATACTCTTCCTAACACCACAGCTTTACAAATCATTAAAGCCAACATGCCTTCAGATATATGGAAGATTGAGTGGCATCAAATCCAGTCCTACGCATGCAGAAGCACACACATACACAAATCCACATACAGAGACGTAGCACACATTTAAAACTCCTCATGCTAACATAAACACAGCAGAGAAATGGCAAGCTGTCAGTTAAGAAGAGCTATGCCTCTCTTATCAGTATCATAGCTCCAGCACAGAAAGCCATGGTCAAATTAAATAAAAAAGAAAAAGATGTAAAAGGAAGGGAGAGAAAAAGAAAGAGGGAAGTGACTTCTGGGGATTTTTTTTTATTATTGGGGAGAGGGAAAGCAAGCAGAAGAATGAAACCTACTGAGTTGGCAGCAGTTCAAAGAAGGAGGATCCCCATGCCTCTTACAGTCCAAATGGCAGTTTTGGCACTGCTGCAAAACATACAATGCCTAGTGGCAAAACTGTATCACGTGCTCACACAGCAAAGAAAAAAAACTTCTCTTAAAGATTCAAGGTAAGTTAGAGAACTTGATGACCCCATTTTATTATGAAGTGAAATAACTGTTAAATATAAACTATAAATGCAGCTAAAAATGCAACTACATACCAGGGAAAGCTGTACTGTTACAGATTAAATACAATAGTGAATGCAGTATATACAAATACACATGGTATTGTATGGTATTGTATGGTATTGTAAGAGGAAGTCAGGTGTGTCAGAGAAGTATGTGAGGGTGGTGCGGGACATGCATGAGGACAGTGTGATAGCAGTGAAGTGTGCAGTAGGAACAAAAGACTGTTTTTTAATCTGCATCAAGGATTGGCTCTGAGCCCTTTACGGTTTGCAGTGGTGATGGACAGGTTGACGGATGAGGTCAGACAGGAGCCTCCGTGGACCATAATGTTTGCTGATGGAATAGAGAATAGGGGGCAGGTTGAGAAGAGCCTGGAAAGTTGGAGGTATGTGCTGGAGAGAAGGGGAATGAAAGTCATTAGGAGTAAGACAGAGTACATCTGTGTGGATGAGAGGGAGGACAGTGGAGTGGTGCAGTTGCAGGGAGAAGAGGTGGAGAAGGTGGAGGAGTTCAGTTACCTGTGGTCAACAGTGCAAAGTGATGGAAAGTGTGTTAGAGAAGTGAAGAAAAGAGTGCAGGCAGGGTGGAGTGGGTGGAGAAGAGTGGCAGGAGTGATTTTTGATAGTAGATTTTTGATGGTATCTGCAAGAATGAAAGGGAAAGTTTATAGGACTGTGGTGAGACCTGCAATGTTGTATGGTTTAGAGACAGTGGCATTGAGTAAAAGACAGGAGGTGGAGCTGGAGGTAGCAGAGCTGAAGATGTTGAGGTTTTCATTGGGAGTGACAAGGATGTACAGGATTTAAAACAAGTTTATTAGAGGGACAGCGCATTTAGGACGTTTTGGGGACAAGGTGAGGGAGGCAAGATTGAGATGGTTCGGGGTAGAGGATGGACATGGGGTATATCGGTAGGAGAATGCTGAGGATGGAGCCACCAGGAGGGAGAAAAAGAGGAAGGCCAAGGAGGAGGTTTATGGATCTGGTGAATTAAGACATGCAGGTAGTTTGTTTGAAAGAGGCAGATGTAGAGGACAGAGGGTATGGAGAAGGATGATCTGCTGTGGCGTCCCCTAATGGGAGCAGCCGAAAGAAGAAGATACATGTGTATAAACTTCAGTGTCAGCTTGTGCAAACAAATGTGCAGATTTTGACAGAGAGAGATTTTGACAGATTTTAACTCTCTCTCTCTCTCTCTCTCTCTCTCTCTCTCTCTCTCTAGTATAACAGGGGATGCTCACTTGTGCATTACCTGCTGTTTTTCTTTTTTCTTGTAGACTGTATTTTCATACCAATTACATAGAAATTGTATAGCTGTTTTAAAGTTTTGACACTGTTACAAACTATTTAGCTATTTTACAAAATGTCATACTTTAGTTAATGTGTTGTCAAGTTACAGGGTGTTGTTTAGGTGTGTGTGTGCAAAATGATATAAATCACTGATATAAGTGCACATCACTGATATAAATATTGGACTAAAATGTAAAAATACACTTGTCTAGGTAAGTGATTTACATTTATGTATTCACATTTGATTTACTTTTATAACTCATCTCCTTAGTAGTTATTAGTTAAATCCATTAAAAAATGAAATTATGTTTGATTATGGTGATATTTAGTAAATAATATTATGGTCATATCAGTACTACATGTAAACCACTGTACTCTTATCACAAGAAACATGATAATGCATTAAAACATTTGCTGTGGTTGTTGAGAAACTGATATACTGCTACAGTGTCTATAGATGGTCTAAACTGTCCATAAGCATTGCTGGTTCTTAAAAAATGGAAAGAAAATCCATTGACAATATCACCTGACTGTTGCACCCCTGATTCATGTTCATGCTATTGTCATGTGTATATAACTGCACCGGTCCCTCTCTCGGCCATTTTATCTTTATTGTTCTTGTGTTTTGTATATTGTCTGTTCACTCATATATATATATATATATATGTGTATATATATAATGACTGTTCCTTACATTCATTTATTATTTTGTTACTAGTAAAATGCATTTTTTTGTATCGTTTCCATCTTTCACCAGGATGAAGCAAGCACATGCAGATGAGAATATGCACACATGCATTAACTCATATAGAGAAAAAGCATGGTTTGGTTGAAGCAGAGTAAATATGACCTACCAGTGGGTATACTAAATCTGCTGGGTTTTTTTTTAAAATGCATTCACTTCTCACCATACTTAATTTCTCTGCTCTTATACAACATGCCTATGCAAGCACCCATACACAGGTACATAGACACATGCACGCACACACACTATTGGATAGATGTAGTTAAGCTGATTTATGCATACACTCCTGACAGTAGAGAGGCAACTGTGACCTCAGCTCTAAAGCAAGGCCAGAGAGTTCATCATTTTGATCTGCAGTCTGGGCCAAGTTCACAGCTAAGCCTACAGTGCTACACAAATAATGACACCATGCTAGAGGTGTGCATATGGGTTTGTGATCCAGTGGGGCCTGTGAGACAAGTAGAATGGCTGTTTTTTTTTTTACTTTGATAGGTGAGAGAGGAGACATGGTGAAGGTGGAGATATAAATCTTGTTAGACAAAAGAGAGGCCACTCTCATTAACTCATTTATATAAACACATATAAGCATATTGGATGTGCTGTGGTGCTTGTTTGGTGTTATTTGATGTACAGGTGTAACCTGGTCTTCAATGTTTATTTTCAGTAGTTGTTTAATCTTGGTCATGGTTACTGTAGTTACATTGTTTTGTATTTATTTTAATAGTACCATGCTAAACCATTAGACCTATATGTTGTTCTTCCCAAAAACATTAGCGGAACATTAAAAGCAAAAAAATTGTTTCTTGATCTGTGTATGCTGGAGCATTACAGTTTCCATCAAGACATGGTCAAACCAGAATGTCCTGAACAGAGCCCTGACCTATACTGAACACCTTTGTAATGAACTAGAAAACACCAGAACCCTAGGTCCCCTTACCAGACATCAGTAGCTGAGCTCACTTAAGCTCTTGTGACTGAATGAGCAAATCCCTACAGCTACACTTTAAATCTATTTTGAAGCCATTCCAGAAAATTGGAGGTTATTATAAAAGCAAAAGTGGGACTAAATAGGGAATGGGATGTTCAAAGCACACATATGGGTGTCACATATGCAAAAGCGCTTAGCGGTTTAAATTAAGCTTATTAGAAAATTTTAGATGCAGGCCAAGGCACAAATAAATGTGGGAACAAGTAATAGTAGAAAATGTCTGCGAAAACAGATGAGATTGGTCTGAGTATTTTAAAGAAGTGGGCAGGATTGGTCAGACCTGCTTGCTGGAGTGGGTGGGACTGTTCAAGAATGTTTAAAGCAGAGATTACTATTAGGCAGGAGTATCAGAAGGAGTAAGTAGAATTGGTAGGGACAGGGAACTGAGGGAACAGGTGGGATAAGAAAACAAAATCTGAGGGAGCAGGTGTTATTGGTTAGGACTTAATGTCCAGCTCACTTTGCATTCTTATTCTATTTTTTACTCTCATTCTGGCAGATAAATTATATATTTTTGTAAATTTTCCTTTTTTAGTGATAACTAAATTATTATTTCTAACTATACATTTACCTATATACACTTACAATAGGTTTCATTCATTATTTATAATTCTCAGTCTCAGATAGGACAAAGAAGTGGCAACATGTCTTCTCTTAATAATAGTATGCAGGCTGTAGGTTCCATAAACAGGCCACTAATGCAGAGCTTCTGGTTAAACAGAAGGGGGTGTAGAGGGAGGCATGTGGGTCATATTAGGGAATGAGACAGCAGGGTATAGGGCTCCATGAGGCACGCACAGTCACCAGGCTCGTTTCCCAGTACCTCATACTACCATTCAGTTGCAAACAATGACCCGAATCAAATGACAGATGACACGTCAGGGTGAGTGAGGACTACACAGAAGATCTCGGCTGGCCCATCTGTCAGAGTGCAAGCCAGAGCTTTTTAAAAAAAAATAAATAAAAAGAACATGCACACACAGAGTCACAAACACACCCTCACAATATACCAATGGTAGTTTTTCTGTAGTGATACACAAATTATAAATAATTCCAAACACCTGCTAAAGTTTCTACTATTTCTATTCACTAAATGCACCCACTGTATCACACCTTTGTTTCTTTGCTTCCAGAAACAGTCTACTGACTTAGTTACACAGATTAGATCAATACGAGTGCAGCACAACTAAACAGTGGTGAAACAGATTTTTCATTTATACATGGTGAACAAAGCTGAGCTGATTCTTGTGATGGGTTCACTCCATAGATGGTTTTAGTCAAATCATTTTGGATTAGGACTTCATTCTGAGAGCATACAGCTGCCAGAAGCTCCACAGACTAAAACCTGCAACTTTCAAAATGGCTTTATTTCTTAATACTTTCAATTAAAACCTTTTTTTTCCCTCTCTCTCGATCCAGTTCCTCACTAATAACATAATGGCAGGTGGAATGTCATAGCAGGGTGTAATGCAGCTAAGTCCTGGCTGGTGTTTTAATGCCTTTCTAATTGGAGCCCACTTTTCAGCACAGTGGCATGTGGAAGGCAAACAGAAATGATTTGTAAAATAACGAATGCGAAACTAATAACTAGCCCTCATCCTAATGCAGGGCTTTTTGTGAAGTGGAAAAAAAAAATGTGCAAAGCATAATTGGGTTTACCTCAAAAAGACATTTTAAACTCATCATTTCATTTCACAAGCTTTTTATGTCACATTTTGTCAGGAGAAAAAAAAAGACTGCGAGAGTGTGTTTTCTCATCCATTCCCGAGGTTAATGGTCAAGTTTGAGCTTTTAAAACACGGTGAAACCTCGCTGAAAGGATTTGGGTTAATTAATTGTAAAGCATTATTTTCCTTCCTTAGTTCACTGGATGCCTTTTTGAGATATATTTTCACCCATGTTGCGCAAACAAAATATGATTCCTTGTGCAAGTCTCTTTCATAAGCAGTGCTTTACATGTATGCTGGTTAACTAATGTGCTACCAAAAAGATGCTGGTATATACTCAAAAATAATCAGCCACATAAGCCACTTTATTTTTTGCATACTATGTTCTAAAAAGGATCATTTGGCCATATATATTCTATTAAAATGCATGCTTCTGAGTTAATATATTGTTCTAATCTATTACATTGTAGCACATGGCTCGATTTATTGTTTGATCTATGGGACCCATGTTAGGGCTATGGTGGATCCAGAGCAAATCTCAGGAACATTGGGCATGGGGCAAGAATACAACATGGATGGAGAAATTGCCAATTGTCTGCATGAACACACACACACACACACACACACACACACACACACACACACACACACACACAGGAGGAATTTAAAGTAGAAAATGTTTTTGAAAGTTGAATAAAATTAAAGAACCCACAAAAACACACTGGGAACATGCACTGATACTCTTCACTACAGAACCTTAACCAGAAACCCTGTAGGCTGCAAAACTTATATTTGACTTTGGTTTTTAATACATATATATTTAGTTTACCTGTAAAACAGAATTTAAGTCACCAATCAGTCATAAACAGTCTAACCTGTTTACCTACAACTTCCCAGGACATTTTTATGAGTACATTATTATAGACGACTGACAAAATGTGATGTATTGAGTGGATCAATACAGACCCATTCAAAATCTCTCTGTATACAAGTGACGCATGTCATATAAATAGCAGCAGTATTTTACTCATTGTGAAATAAGTGAAAAGTAATGCTCACATCAGCAAAAAAAACTTGGTTCAATGCATCATGGGTTGAATGCTGCCTCTGTTTGGAATTTAGGCCGCAATAAGCTCTGCATGTTAGAGAGGGTGTACTCAGAGTCAACTACTGCTGTGAAGCAGACCAACATCCACAGGCAGTTTCAAGCCAACATTACTGGCCTGACCTGCAGGTCCTGTTGAATTACTGTCAGAGGGCGATAACACCTCTTTTATCTTAACACCTCGTGCCTCCCCTCAGGCCTGGGTTAAGCACCTGCACGCTCAGCATATATCATAACATAATGGTAATAGCTGAAAAGTTATCTTCTTGCAGGCAAGATATGGCGAGTTATAAAAATCAGCCTCAGTCCTTCTCAGCTGCCACAGACATGGATAAAGAGTGTATACCAATAGTCATCTTACACTTTTCTCCAATTTCCCTTGCATGTTTATGAAATATTGCCTTGACAGTGAGAAAATATGCCTGGGGTGAATTGGTTTTTTTTTGCTAATGTTCTTACATACCACAGAAATGCTAATAGGAAACGAACAAACCATGTATACTCTTGAAAGTCCATAAGAAATTATTCAGGCGTATTCAGGCATCATTTGTCATTTTACCTTTGGAAATAGATTCAGAGCAATATTAATCTGCCTTATTATTTACATAATAGTTGTTTAGGGCATTATACAAACCTTGCGGTTGCATGCTGATTAAACACAACAATCAGCATGTTCTTTAAGATCAGTTGCAGTCTCTTGAATAGAGCATGGATCTACCTAATATAGCTATAAGGGGCTTTTTTATGCACAATACAGTTTAATGTGATACGCTTCAGAATGAACACCTAGTGACTGAGGTTATTTGGGCTTTGTATTTCCTGCAGCTAGCACGCGGTGGACTGCAGCCATATCCGAGTCAGGCAGAGTGCATCAACGTCTTCACACCTGCCCCAAACTGAGCCTTTGCCAGACACGGATCTGCTCCCACAGGAACTCACTACCATAGCCAGAAACACTTCACTCCAACATAAAACCTGTAAAAAAAAATTATGTACAGAGCTCTTTTCTCCTTACTCCATGCTACTCACTGCATGCCAAATTCAGAACCGATCCAGAAACAACACTTTATCAATGTACAAGTTGCCCCCAGGAGTGAAAATATTACTTCTCTGCCTAATGTTTCCATACCAGCATCTTAGTTATCCTGCCAAACATCTGCTGCTTTCCTATTTCGCTCTTCTCTTTTCTCCTTTTTCTTACAGCTAATTAGGGACAACGCCTTTTCTTGGAGATCTAAAGCCTCTACTTACTTTTAATGCGTGATCAAAAAAAGAATAAAGTGTGCGTTAAAATTTTGTGTGACTGATGCAGAGCAGTGTGACATTAGGGGACATTCAGAATGGCAGCAGTGCACACTCCAGCTGGCTGACTGCCACTGCCAACTGTTCGTGTATGATTGTAGTTTGCTGGAACATGCCAAAAGAGACCTGCACTACAGTACCTGGGGTCTGACTGGCACAGTGGTTCACAAAGCATCTTCAAAGCAATACATTTTTTTGAGAGATGTTCATGAAAGAAAGATGAGTAGATCATAATTATTATTTGTTATTAATTAATTGTTTGTATGAGCATGAACACAAGAAATTCGGATTTAACAAAAAATATAAAAATTGCAGAAAAACATTTGTATCCCACTCATATTTCTGAGTAGGTACAGTATAAATTTATACACATAAAATGTAACTGATCGACAAATCATATAAATCATAATATTACTGCACTTTATTATACAGTTTATCTTTTAATATACAGTTAAAATTGCTTATGTATTTCAGATACACATTGTTTTAAGATATTTGGTGAAAGATTATATCTCCAGCAGTGTACAACTAAGTTCTACTTTCCATTGGACCACATCCTTTTTTACTGTTGTGTTAGTCTGCTGCAGCGAAGTAACTAATCTGTTACTTTTCAAACTGCAATATGTCGTAAAATCCCCACATGTGCTATCGTTGGACTTTGAGAAATGAGACTAGCTGCTCATGCAACACACTACTGCCGTACATCTTGCAGTCTGGTCAACAGTTACCACAACACTACAACAATTAAAAAAAAGTTTTTTCCATGCATAGTGTGCTTGTTGTCCATGATCCTAGGTTTGGACACTACATTTTTTTGTTTCCATTTCCAGGTCATACTATTACTTTCCATCTTACTCATTTATTTGTATTTAACCTTTTTGTTATTTCTGGCTGCAGATTGTGGCCTCTTTAAATGCTGTTAAATTACATATTACATTAGAATAGACACAAGTCAAAATAAATGCAAAATTCTACCTCAAAAAGAGTCTTTGTTTGGCATTTTAATTATCATTTCTGCTGTGAGAGTTTTCTCTTGTTTTGTAGGTGGCACCTTATGCAAATCAGCTGTGTAATTCAGTACCTGGTAATTTACAGACATTTGCCATTCATCAGCATATGCACGCACAAGCACAAAAGAAAATGTTAATTTTCAGATACACTATATGAACAAAAGTTTGTGGACACATGACACAAGATTTGTGTGTGATTTTAAACATCCAATTCCGAATGTAGTCCCCATCTGATGCTATAATAACCTCCACTCTTCTGGGGAGATGCTCCACAAGATTTTGAATTAAGCGTGTGGAAATTTGCGGTAATTCATCTACAAGGATTTTAGTACATTTAGGTATTGACGCAGGTTGAGGAGGCCTGGGGTGCAGTCAGTGTTTCAATTCATTCCATAGGGTATGCCGTTGAAGCCCTTTAGCAGGCCACTCATGATCAACTTGAGTATAAATAGACATTAAACCATATATACATAGAGCTTGCTTTGTGCACAGGGGCATTGAGATTGCCTCAAACTTTATGATAAGAGTTTTGGGAATTATTCATTTAGTATGACTTGACAAATATCTGGACTTTACTTTAGTAAAAATTGATAAATGGGACCTGTTGCTTTCACTACATTTTATACCATTTTGAGTATATTATTAAATTACCTCACCAAAACCTAGTTTGTAAGTATGTTTTCACTGAAGAAAATTAGTCTCCTGTTGGCTCAGGCCTATATGAAGTTAGTGAATTTAAATATCAGAATTGCCATGCTGCCATTTTTGGGTCCTTAGGCTTGAGCCTGCAAATGCTTAAATGCTGCATATTCTGTCTCAATTGTAAGTCACTTAGGATAAATAAAATATACAACACAAATTCAATGAGGAAATATACATTGATAATTAGTTTGATACAAAAAAGGTCTGCATTCTTCAACAACCAAGATTGCTTTATGAAAAATGTAACACATTTTTTTAAAGGTGTGGCAAAAGAGTAATACTGTGTAAAGAAAAAAGTTTTCAGCTGAGATTTGAAAGAAGCAATATAAGTGCAGTCAGACGGATTGATGTAGAACATTTCACAGTTTGGGGCCCACAACACTAAAGGACCTGCCATCCATTGAGAATAGTCTGGTGTGTGGAACTGTAAAAGAACCCGAGGGTGAGACATGGGATATAAGAAATTTTAATATAAAAAATATTAAAATGTATAAATAATGGTCTTGTTATTTCCATCATTGTACAATGCTTTGGACCCCGGTAGAGCTCAAATTTACAAAGGCAAAATGATTTTCACATTTGAGTAGCTGGCATTTCTATCAAAGCCTGACTTCTAAACAGAATGTGTGTAAATGCAGGGATATTTATTGTAAAATTCAGGGTTTTTTAATAGGCACTGTGAAATAATCGTAATAATTATGACTATGCCATATATTATATCTGACTACTGAGCACTGAGTATTGAGATATTGTAAATAATAAGCATATTGTTTAAAAGTTTAACTGTATTTGTTAAACTAGTGCAAATTCCACAATCCAATATATTTAGCAGTTTATAACGAAATCTGTCAATCAATTAAAATTAAACGTTAAAACCTATTTTTAAATGAGATGTGCCAAATCAGTACATGACATTGAAGAAGGATCTATGTTATGATACTTCTGTACACATCCAGAGCAGCTCATTAGTATACATAGCTGGTGATGGCCACATGAAATATTGAGGTTTCGTTTCCGTTACAGCAGTAGTAGCAGGGTGGACTGCTTGTCGCGTCATGACAATGGCTCCATATCAAACCATGTGCTGGTTGAAAGCAAAGTGTGAGGAGTGATGGAAGCATGTCACATTGGAGTGAATCAAAGAGAATGATTTCCATTGCTTCTGCTATCACTGAGGTGAGTGGCAGATGAATGTTTAATGATTCCTCCATTTTTTTTGCTTGAGCCCACACACACACACACACACACACACACACACACACACACACACACACACACATGGGCAGGCAGTAAGAAAGATACAGTTTGAGGCAGAGTGAGGTGCTGATAGGCATGCATGAGACAATGAGGAGTTCTATCATGCGCACACACACATGCGGAGTGCACACATCATTCAGAGGAGGGGATGTATGGGGATACAGGCTGTCAGCTGAAGAGATGAGTGCTGACAATCAGGCAGTGGGAAAACAATGTTTCCTGTCACTGCTCCCTCTAATCACATCACTATGGTTTTAGTTAAAGCGAGCTCCCCTCCTGCGCTCTGACACTCAAACTGCTGTTCAAAAAGCACCTTGCTCTGTGTGAGAGCAAGCGGGTCAGGCAATGCTGACACAGCTAGGTAAGTCAAAATGAAACAACTCTGTTTCTACACTCATGTTCACGGCTATGGAAGAATGCGGGAGAGTGGTAAAAGAGGAGACACTTGGAAAGGGGGCAAAAGAGAGAAAAGGAGAGATAGACAGGCAGATCAACTGAGAACCAGAGAGAGAGAGAGAGAGAGAGAGAGAGAGAGAGACAGTAAGCAGCCCGAGCTGTTTACAGGAGCAGATAGTGCCTGTCAGAACACATTGGCGTCTCCTAATTGGGTCATTTTGATATGAGAAGAATGGTGCCAGCGGACTGACGGAGAGCGACTGAGGAGCCAAGAACCCATGAGGCCCCTCTGGCATGGTATCAAAGCAGGCACGAATGCCACCTGCAGACAATCTGGCACAGCTTGGGCACTTCTAGGCACAAGAGCATCAGAATACAGGCCCAGCACCCCTGCTTGAGCCAGGAGGGTGTAATTGCTACATGGGCATTTCTGTGCTTTTCAAAGCCAGAGACTTAATCCACATGTGTAGTATGAAATTGGCAGTTTTGTACTCACTTTCCCCTCCCTAAATGGTTCACAACGTAGCTTCGTCCTCCTCTCGGCTCTGCTTCATGCTTCTCTCTCGCTCTATCGTTTTACAAGTTGTTTCATTTCATACTGCCACATATTGCCCCAGGAATGACCAAGCTCTTTAAATAGTGAAGGCGGACAAGGATCTATAATCTTTAGTTCCTGCTTGCTTTGACAAGATTTCATTCTTGTGTGTACATGTGTGTGTGTGTGTGTGTGTGTGTGTGTGTGTGTGTGTGTGTGTGTGTGTGTGTGTGTGTATGTGTATGTGTGTGTGCACGTCTTAGATGCTTGGTGTGAGAGATGTAGGAAGGGTGTCTAAAGCAGTGCATCTCAAGCAGCCTTCAGGACATGAATGCTATCATCCTCTCTGCATGCCTTCGTCCTCAATAATTTTAAAACGCCACATTGAAGAACAAGCTTCTGCTCTTACACACTTGCTTGATTGTTTGCTTACTTGTTTGTTTGCATGGTTCCATTTCCCTTGGAGCTTGGCTCTGGCAAAAAACTGAACCCACTCCAGCTGGCTAATGACTGAAGGCCAAATTCTAGAGTGCCAACAAAACAGCTTCATGGCACCTCACACTCCCTTCTCACATACAAATATTTTCTATGTGTGAAGGATCTAGGAGAAGTTAGAGGTCTGGTCCAAGATATTAGGTTTTCTTTGAGTGGACCAGTAATGCAGGAGACAAAGTTCAAGTCCTTTCCCCAACCAAAGATGAATCACACCCTGGCCACATGCATTAAACATGGAGTTCTTTAAAAGAACAACAGAGAGGAGAAAACCCAGAGGATGCTATTTTTCTTTTCTTAAATTCTCTTGTGCTGTTTTAGCTAAATTGAACCACTTATAGATAAAAGACGGGGAGCGGAAAAGCAGGAAGAATAGAAGGGATAAATAGGTGCTGAAAGAAATTCAAAAGTGGGAATATATGTGCCTATGGGTGTTTCAGAGTATATGTGAGTGTGTGTTTTTCCTTTCTATGCATGTTCAAAGTGTGTATATGTGGAGGACTCTAAAGGTATTGGATATAGCAGTCCTTTGTGTTTCACTGCAAAAAAAAGCAGAGCCAGTACCACCAGAAGTGGTGCACCTGTTCAAAGAGGCCTTAAAAAGCCACTGAAAATCTCTTCAGTGTCTATCAGGGCAGGAGTCTGGGGAAGCATCCTGCCTAGAGGACATCCTCCAAAAGCTCTCTGTACCCTTTCATCACCTCTGAACTGCAAACTTGTGTACACATACACACACACACACACACACACACACACACACACACACACACACACACACACACACACACACACACACACACACACGTGCACTTACACAAATGCCTTTTCAAAACACAAAAAGAGCTCTTAAAACAAACTCTCAATAAATGACCACCATTATTCTCCTAAAAAAACAAAGTGGTCTCCATTAAGCATACATATATACAATCCTAGAACTATATGATGATCAAGGAACATATAGTACATGCTGTGTATGGGTAACCACCTAAGCACAGAAACTACACCTGTAAATATTGACCAACCCCCTCTACTTTCACTTTCCCCCTCTCCATAATCTCTACACCATGAATTAGAGGACATGATGCCACATTGGCTGTCAGAGGGTGGAGTAGAAGAGAAGCTCTGGACCAGGCCTCCTGTACCAATTAATGAGGGATCTGAGAAAAACAGGAAGAGAAAGACAGAAAGAAAGAAACCGAGAGTGAAAGAGAGAGACAGGAGTTACACTATTTGCCTAAAGGTATCTGCAATCTTCCTAGGAATGTTGCATCATGCACCTGTGTTCAGCTCCAGCATTACACCTCGCTGCCAGGATTGCGGTAAACACCTCATCTGATCGACCCTGACCTTGTGACTACATTGTTGTCATGGCTAAATATTCTTCCACAGAGAGTCCTGTCTAAATTTCATCCCAGTGCTAAAGACACTGCCAGGCACATTCATATGAGCGAATCAAATTCAACGACTTTATCGTAGAGAGTAAAAACCCGATTCACAAGTTGATAATTACTCTGTCATAGGCTCTGCTCTTTGTTCCCTCTCTCCCTGTTTGATATGAAGAAAGGTCTTCTTTGGGGCCTGCATAATGCAGAGAGGAGATGCTGCCGCTTCTGGGTGTAAAGGTGGTATCTGTCAACACTACTTTGGAGTGAGGTGTTTGAGAAGGGGCAAGACAGACACAGTTCACAGCATTCATAAAACGTGGCCTGTCATCACCCTCACTATCCGTCCCTTCCGAATAACACCGTTTCTGTGACAAAACTTCATCATCGCTCCCTCATCACTGTGCTACATTATCATAAACTCCGACTTAAACAACAGGAGCCACAATCACAGGCAGGACCCCTGATTTGCCAAGCACAGACATTTAAACAGCAGCCATGAAGGAGCACGGGAAAGATAACCCCCCACCCTCACACCCCCCGCCAAACCACACACACACACACATACACACACACACACACAGGTTTTTATTGATTTACCTAGAGCACATCCAGTATTTCGCTTCCTCTTTCCCTGCATCACTCTGTCTGTTTTTCTGCCCTGTCCCTGCTCCTGCTTGGACTGTGTTTTTTTTGTGTGTGTGTGTGTGTGTGTGTGTGTGTGTGTGTGTGTGTGTGTGTGTGTGTGTGTGAGCGAGAGCCCCCTTTGCTGTGACATATGGTGAACAAGTGCACGCATTGTAGAAGCAGCCCTGTCTACAGCTCTGACTTACTATCATCCCCCGCTGCCTCTGCCTGCCAGGCTACAGAGGAGGAGGAAGAGGAAGACGAGGGGCAGAATGAGAAAGAGAGAGAGAAAGAGAGAGAGAGAGGGAGCGAGAGAGAGAGAGATGGAGAGAGCGAGCGATGGGCAGATCTTTCACCCTGGAGACACATTGGCAGTCCCGAGATTGTACAGGGTAATCAATCTCGCTGCCGCGCCGCCCAATCCCGCAGCCGGCGTCACGGTAATGGGGCCTCTAAAGCTGGGGGTGGGGCACACGAAAGCAGCAGTGGGGAGGGAATATTCTTTATTAAGAGTCATTTGTCGTCTAACAAGACGCTGCACTGGGCAGGTGATGAAACACCATGCCGCAAACACATATGATTACTGCCATCATTGCGGTTATTGCTTACCATACAGCTAGCTTACACGCAAGTTCATCTATTCTGCAGCTTTTACTCAAGAAAACACTCTTCCATTGTTTCAATGGGTCTTACTGGCTTTATTGCACAAAGATATTTTTAATTTTTATTATTATTTAATTTAAGTATTTAAAAAAAAACAACTATGATTTATGAGACAATCGCAATTGCCTTTAGGGTATTTGTACTCCCCAAGTATAATCCATCTATCCAGCCCAGCCTATGAACTTTTTGCTTATTACATGATTGGGGGCAAAATAGAATACTTTTGTTTATATATGCACAACGTATAAACACTATTCTATTTATATATACATATATGGAATTTTAGTTTACTCATTTAGATTATTTTATTTAATACAATTTGTGAACAAGTGAACAAATCAATAATCTCAAAAAAAATTATTGACTGTAATAGTCATATTTTATCTCAAATCGTTTACATCTCAAACATATTGGAAATTATTGGTCGGTTTGTCTCTTAGTTAATTGTAATGGTGCCATTTTGTGCATGGCTTTACACCACAAGAAATCATATCATGCATCAAAAAATCTTGTTGATGAAGGATTAGAAATTGCTCCACTAAAAGAAAAATAAAAGCTTATGTTAAAGAAAATTCAAATTATCCTCAAGGGCTTTTTTTTTTTTTTTTATACAGTTAAATGAAATAATTAGACCAAACTCCCCTCTGGTAGCACTTTTTAATTTAGTTTTGAAGGAAATAATTATGTTCTTTCTTTAGCCGTGTGTGTGTGTGTGTGTGTGTGCGCGCGCGCATGCATGCATGTGTTTGCTACCTTTAATCTTTAATCAGTGTGAAGTAGTCCCCTTTGGGCTAAAAGGTGCTGAACGTTTTCCTTAGCGTGTGGTAGAGAAGTTGCAGTACTAGCAAGTGGCCACATGGGGTGCTGACTACATGACGCTTATTAGACATGCATGCCAGAGGCGACCAAGCAGTGAGCAAAGCTGGGCAAGGAAACCTTGACTTAATTGGGCTGAGAGGTTCACAGGAAGTCCCATCTGTGGTTGAGGAGACATAATTATAAACAAACCTTCTTCACTATTGACGTGCAACTATAACCTCAGTGGAGTAAAAAAAAAAAAAAAGAATTATCTGATGCACTCTCATGAGTCAGTGCATACTGTAAACAGCTACAATTCATTGGCCAAATAAGAATAAGAGGCAACAAGGTGATGAATTGAGACAAGTATAAATAAATAAAGATACTGCAAATACATAAATAATATGAAGGTAAATCATCTTTGCTGCTCTACCATTTTGGCCAAAGGGTTCAGATAACTGAGTAACAAACAACAGGCATCCTAGATTCTACCTGGTGCTCACACCAGAGGATCAAGTTCCCCTTGAGATAGAACACTATAAGTTTTCCTACCTTAGATCTAGCAATGTTGGATTTAACTTGAATGTTCACAAAACCTTGTTATACACGTAAACCAGTCTGGTAGAGAAATGGCATTAGTGGTTAAGCACTGAGATTTGGTTTTGAATGAGCGTGGTAATTGAGTTTATGCTGGGCCACAACCCAGCGCTCACTGCCTCTCTTCAGGGTGGCTGTGCTTCCAGGCACTTGTATTAATTGAGCCAATAATTGAACAGTTGTCTTCATTAGTTCCAGTCCCTCGCACACGAATCATGCTTTCCGGATTACCAGCAACACGCTTCATGTGGAAAGAGGGTTTAAGACTTGAGGCAGACTATAAAAGCATTTTGAGGCTCTTGGCCATGCAAGCAAAAAAAAAAAAAGAGAGACAAGTGCCCACTGTCGTCCACCAATGCTGCGTTTCCAACAACCGTGGCTGTTTAAAACTTTGAAGAGGACACAAGGAGAGAGGTATAGCACTGGAGAGGATGCTTTAAAGAGCAGCAAGCTTATGACAACCAAAATAAAGTAATGCCTTAGCGCACCTAAAGCCAGATAAAAATCACACACTGTTTAGTTTCATAGGCAGCTTGTCAGTGTAAAACTGTTTTAAAAGGACCAACTACTCTCAGCCGTCTCATTTTTCTGAAAAAAAGAAAAAAAAAAGAAACTGTAATAAAAAAAGCAAAGAACAGACAGGTCTGGCTTTGGCAAGCTGGTAAGGAAGAATGGAAAGAGAGATAACTTGGAATTAACAGAGAGGTCTGTGACCCTCTCTAGATAGCGCTAAATGGCTAGCATTAGCAGCAAATCTGCACAAGCAAATAAAGAGCTTATGTCTCACATCATCCTGAAAATGATGAGGTTTAAGTGGGATGACAAATAAATAAAATATGTATAGAAAGAATCAATCAATCAATCAATAAACTAGAAGAAACAGTAATTTGACTTTCATATATTTTCAGCACCCTTTAAGGTACATTTTTAATACACCAACTGCAATTCAAAAGCAAATCTGGGCCAATTATTATAGCACATGATAGAGCAAGGCAACGGCATATGAAATGTTTTTGTTTTTAATAAAAAAAAAATAAACAGGGGTGATTTTTAAAATATTGGTGAGCTGTTGTACCCGTGAAGCATTTAGGGCTGCTATGTTCCACACTGTCTGGCTTATGGAGAAATAATTATGCTTAAGTGCTTTCAGGCTTCCTTCAAAAGTGAAAAATGGTGGCATTCATTGCTAACTAATGTTAATGAGTATTACTGGCTTTGAGTAGAAATGTGAAATGTGCTGCACAATGTTTGTCAGTTCATTGGATTCACAGCAGAGAAATGTAGCACATCACTGACTTGAAACAAATAACATTCACACAATATTGAGGCTTTTGACAGAGGGTTCGGTGAGGGTGGAGTTAAGTCGTACTTTAAAAAAAATATATAATCTATAGTGCACATCAGACGCCTTGCTTCGGTTTACCAGGAGGTGTGACACCTTTCTCTTCTTGTGGATCTGTTGATTTTCTAGTAGCTAACAGCTTCACGATATGGGAACTGATTGCGCAAAACTGGAACAAACAACTACGCCCATAAGCAACTAAAATGGATCTTTTATGAATATTCAATGAGAAGGAAACTGAACTCTTCATTTTCACCTTCCTTTTCTTTCTCTACATTGCAGCTTTTTCTTTACTGCATAATTAATGAGTACAAAATGGAGTGTGAATGTTTGTGAAATAAGAAATGGTGGCAAGGCATTACTTTTATTCCACTTCCATGAGGAAACCAAACAAAACAAGCAAAGAAATAAAAAAGGCCCCCGTCAGCCTTGAGATGTATTCCTGATCGAGGCCATCAACAAAACGAATTTAGTTACAAATAGGGCAAAGAGCCATTACAACTGACTCAACCTAACAAACCAATCAGTGAAATGATATACACCGTAACACACCTTCAGGCTCACAAACGCAAACCATATATACATTTGTTCTTATATCATTCTAGTCCCAAATTCCCTAGCCTCTGTACATGCTTTTTAAAAGAATGTGTTCCAGTTGCTTCAAAGTAGACAATTGGGTGTTTTTTTAAGATATAAAGGAAAATGATGGTAGCAGTGTATTTGCTTGCTAAAGGGATCTGCTTATTTTCCAAAGGTACACAGATACCCCTAGGAATAGATTTACTGGCCTAGAATTGGTTGTCAGGATTTGATACATTCAGAAGTTATGCAGAGAGCCGTCTAGACAAATTCATGCATTCGTGATCCATCCTCGCTCCAGTGTGTGAAGCTAGGCAAGAGGAACATTAGCAGGAAGTTGGCTTTGGGCACAAGAAGAACAGATCAGGTTTCTGAGAGAGTCAGACAACAAGTGTGTGTCACCAGGACCGGAACAGACAGACAGCACTCTGGCTATTCTCATTTTATATAGCAAAACAAGCTTGGAAAATACTTAAAGAAAAGCTGTAACTGTTTAAAGAAACTCAGGATGCTACACTTGTCTGTGATAATAAACATATATTTATTTCTTTTGGACATTTAGCAAAACAAATATAAATAAAAAAAAAAAAGCTCTTCACAATGCTACTACTTTTAATATGTAGTATTGCAAAAACACCTGTATTTATACTGACTGAGGTCATGTGCTACTTGAAATGCACACAGGTGAAGTCTATTCAGCTTTCTTTGTGTGACTTCTGACCCGTGATTAGTTGCACCAAGACCAATTTAAGGGTTTTACCGCAACATGGGGAAATGCTGATCTTTTAGTAAATAATTTTGCATTTCCTGCACACGCTTTATTATTATGGCATATATTTGTGTAGATGACATGTAATTCTGGCATAGTCATCTCCAACCTGGTAAAAACAGCAATTCATTTAAAATTCTAGTGCTGGTTCGTAGTCAAGTAGTGATATTTGTCATTTGGAAATTGAACACTGCTTAAAACCAAAGCTAAAAGTTAGTTTACAGCTACTGAAGAAACGAACATGTGAATATGCTTCATTCCATCATTCTGAGCAATAATCTTTTCTTCGTTCTGGTGAAACAGTGTCCAGTTTAAGCTTCTACTCGTACACTTAATAATACAGCACACATACTGGCTAGTTGTTCTCTCTCTCTTTCTCTCTCTCTCTCTCTCTCTCTCTCTCTCTCTCTCTCTCTCTCGCTCTCTCCCTTTTTCTTCACCGATTTTGCTGACCGCTTTCTCTCTATAAATATATCTGATAAGTATTTTGCTCATGTATTTAGGCAAATATCAGTGGGGTGGCGTGGTGGCTGTTTAGTGGCCATTAAGATGCAGAGAGCAGCGTTGGCTCTCAGACACCGTCTCTGCTTGTAAAGGTCAGCATCCACCCCACACACCCTCCCTCTCCCAAGTAAATAAGGGGACATATACAAATGTGGCCAAATGGGAAAATGGCTCACCTTAAAAAGGAATTAGGCACCATGGTCCTACATCCCTATTTGTTGTTGTTTTTTTATATTGTTGTTTTTTTCAAAAACAGCGTTATATTAAAATAAACCGTCTTCAATCTGTTTCCTTGTTATTTAGGTTAAATAAATTACTATTTATTTTCTTCATTCACCATATATTCCATCGATGTCTGTGCAGTTTAAACATCGTAGTGGATCTCTTTTCTTAGGAGAATACTTTATAGTAACTAATATTTATCAAGGCTTTAAACTGTTTAAATAAAAAATAACTGAGACTAAGGAATTATTTTAAATAGAAAGCACATGGGCTACAAATAATCTATTACTTAATGATTTTTTTTTAAACAATTAAACTCAACTGGTATATAGTTGATGAACGTTTAGGACTTAACAATTTATCTAGTGCGGTGTATAAAAAATCGTTATGAAATAAAAGCATCGGTGCATAAAAGAAGTCATATATTCAGCACAACTGAAATGACAGAAACATAAGATGAACACATTTATTATTTGTGTGGCAGCTTGTGAATTCCCATTTACCCATTTATTTTGTTTTGTTTGCAATAATTATATGTATGCTATATATGTATATAAGCTATATATATATTTTTTTATTAGCACAAAAAAAAATTACATCTTTCACTTTCATCTCTTCAGTGTAAGCAATAGCATGTGTGCATTGTGGATAGTCTGGTTCCTGATATTGTATGTACAGTACCCAACAATTTCATCAAAACCTGAAAACCTTTACTGTGTGAGGGAAACGGTGACCATCTGTGAGCAACAGTATTGTTTCAAGCCTAGGAAGAGCACCACAGATGCATTATTGGCTTTGAGGATGTTGATGAAGAAGAATAAAGAAGGTCAGAAGGAGTTGCATTGTGTATTTGTGGATTTAGAGAAAGCATAGGACAGGGTGTCGAGAGAAGCGTTGTGGTATTGAATGAGTAAGTCTGGTGTGTCAGAGAAGTATGTGAGGGAGGTGCAGGAGTGGCAACAGTGAAGTGTGCAGTAGGAACGACAGACTGTTTCAAGGTGGAGGTGGGAATGCATCAAGGATGGGCTCTGAGCCCGTTCCTGTTTGCAGTGCAGTGGTGATGGACAGGTTGATGGACGAGGTCAGACAGGAGTCTCTGTGGACTATGATGTTTGCGGCTTATATTGTGATTTGTGGTGAGAGTAGGGAGCAGATGGGGAAGAGCCTGGAGCAGTGGAGGTACGTGCTGGAGAGAAGGGGAATGAAAGTCAGTAGGAGTAAGACAGCGTACATGTGTGTGAATGAGAGGGAGGGCAGTGGAGTGGTGCAGTTGCAGGGAGAAGAGGTGGTGAAGGTGGAGGTGTTCAGGTACCTGGGATCAACTGTGCAAAGTAATAGAGTGTGTTAGAGAAGTGAAGAAAAGAGTGCAAGCAGGGTGGAGTGGGTGGAGAAGAGTGGCATGAGTAAATTGTGATAAAAGGATATCTGCAAGAGTGAAAGGGAAAGTTTGTAGGACTGTGGTGAGATCTGCGATTCAGCAGAGCTGAAGATGTGAAGATTTTCATTGGGAGTGATGAAGATGGACAGGATTAGAAACAAGTTTATTAGAGGAACTGTGCATGTAGGATGTTTTGGAGACAAGGAGAGGAAGGCAAGATTGAGATGGTTTGGACATGTGTAGAGGAGGGACATGGGGTATATCGGTAAAAGAATGTTGAGGATGGAGCTGCCAGGAAAGAAGAAAAATATGAAGTCCAAAGAGGAGGTTCATGGATGTGGTGAAGTAAGAAATGCAGGTAGTTGGTGTGAAAGAGGCAGATGAAGATGACAGATGAAGACAGATGATCGGCTGTGATGACCCCTAACGAGAGCAGCCAAAAGAAGAAGAAGTTTAACTGTTTATATATCATGATCTTTGCAAAATGTCTAACCAAGTGTAGACATAATTTGTGTAGACGTAAACATAATTTGGGAAATTAGATTTGTTTACTTAAATAAAAAATGCCAAAGCAAGATAGAGGTAAATTTGATTTATATATTAGTTTTTTTGTTTGTCTGTTTTAAAGGGTTGCTAAAATTCAGCCAAATTGCTTTCAGGCAAAAGGTTTGCCATCAAATTTGTGGCTATATTACAAAATACTTATACATACCTTCACTCTGTGTTCTGTTAATTAGTAAAAGTTAAATATATATCAAATCAAATATAAATATCAACTAAATATAACCAGTGATGGAGAACAACCAGAGTCAGATATTCACAGATGTCTCCCCAAATGCCTTCAAGCAGCTTTCAGTGTGAAAGGTTCACTCTCAAGCTTCAAGCAGTGTCTGTCTCTCCAGGCCTGACAGCTATCTCTGCTGTCAGCATACATCAGACCTGCAGCCTGAGCCACACTGGCAGCACCTGATGCCCTTAGCAACACACCCCAGCTCAGGCCTACACACTACTCCGGCCTCAGGCATAGCTGGGCCTAGCATGCTGTCATACACCGAAGCGGAGCTATGTTGGTTTTGGAAGAGTTGTTCAGAATGTGCTTGACAGGAGGATGTTGAGTAAATGAAATTTGTCATTGGTTACACATTTGTTGGATTATGTTTAGTTTACATCAGGAGCCAGAAAGAATTGGACTTTAACTTCTATATTTTTAATAGATTCATTATTTATTTAAATTATAATCTAAGTTTAGCTTATCTTACTTTAATTACAAGATAAGACCATAGTATTTTCTTCATGCTACACACAAATGTAGCTTCTTTAGTAGTTTTCTTCTGTAAATCACACATTTGAATTAAATTCTGTAGTTAGTGAGTTGAGATCACTGGTCTTAGTGGTGCATAATGTGACGTGAAGCAATGAAAAAAGTTCTGTAGTGTCAGAAATTGTTTAAAATCCCAGAATGTGATCGTTACTATGATGCTCTTCTCAAAAACCTTATAGCAGGAGGACAACATAAGAATACCTGAAACTCACAGCTTCAAACAGCTACAAATATGGTAGTTGCAATGCTGAAACATAACAACCAGCTAGAGAAAAAATCCTTATTTCCTCAAACTCACTTTGAAGAATGTCTCTGTTAATGCAACCCCTTTTCCTGCACAAACCCGGATCACACTGATTGATGATGTAAGCAAAATGTAATCATTTTCTTTAATCACAGTTTGCTAGTTAGAGGATCTTTATCATCCTCTACAATGACATCAAGAACACATATTCATGCTCGGTTATAGAATTGGGACAAGATTTTATTGGGGTCATCCCTTACAGCATGATGAGTAATAATCTTAAAAGACCACCATAAACGCACACTGGAAATGCAGCTTTAGTGTTTGAGTCTCAGTGATTGCTTCTGGTGGTATGCAACATATTTAGCCTGAGCTCCTATTTTCTTTAGCTGGAGACTGGTGTAAACCTTAAAGGTTACCTGCAGAACTCAGCTTTATGAGGTCTGGTTCAATCTGCCAGTGGGAAACACAGCGATGTTAAACCTATCAAAGAAATGTATTAAACACAAACAATATATTTTGTAGTTGGCTTTCTACTATTAGAGGAAAGGGTAGAGTGTATTTCTTAAATGATAAAGTGAAAAGTACACATGTTTATAGATGACAGGACCCACAAACTTTTATTTATCCTTCTTAAATAAAAAGTTTACTTGTTTTTATCCTGTTCTAGATACTGGTCATATCACAAAGTTATGAATATGGAGAAAACATGATTTATGCTTTATAGCTCTAGTACAATCCTGAAAAAAGAATAGCAGGAAATGCATACATGTATGTCTACACATGTGTATATGGATTTAGAAAAAAAATAATAATCATTTCAGAGCAAGATACAGAGTATGAATGTACAGTTTTAGGTAAAAAAAAAAAAAAGTAACAGTACCACATGAAGCACTATGAAAAATAAGAACAATTTCACTCCAAGAAATGCTCTTATAAAATCCTATCTGGAAGATTAAAGTCCTTCACCGGCTTTCCCTATTTTACTTGTGTCACAACAACCTTGCATCTGAGAATTATTAATGGCACCCTTGTTGGCTGTCATCTTTTTTCCCTCCTCGTCTCATATTTGCCTCCTATCCCCACCAAAGAGAGGCTGAAAATCTGTGTCTCCTTAGAGCCACCAAGAGTGTCAGCTTGGGACCATGCTACTCTCCCGAGAAAAGGAAAAAAACGAGAAAGCAAAAAGGAGGAACACAGCAATAGATAAGAGAAAACATGTTTAGTTGTTGTTTGTGGAATGGAGTTCATTTTGATATCTCCCTTTGTATATTTGTGTGTGTGTGTGTGTGTGTGTGTGTGTGTGTGTGTGTGTGTGTGTGTGTGTGTGCTGATGTTGTGTGAGAAAGCTGGGGTGGGGGTGGTGTGATGGCGGGTGAAACAAATAGCTGCATCGGGAGAGACGTGTGGCCTTCGCTTAAACAGAGCCATAAATCAGAACACTGACATGGAAAGAAGGAGAGAGAGAGTGCGGGTGAACTTAAAATTGCTTTGGCTCATTTTCCCCTACTTCTTCTCACATTTTTGTTGATTATTCATCCTTGTCTTTTTACGCAATTCACCACACCCTTTTAAATGTAATTGTTAAGATGCATTAGCCTTTATACCCCTAGTTTACAAATGCAAGCTGGGTTAAGAGTTAACAACCATGCAATTCTTTTTCAGACTTTTTCTTTCTCAAGCTCAGTCACCTTTCTCTCTCTCTCTCTCTCTCTCTCTCTCTCTCTCTCTGTGTCTATACCCTTCCAGAGTAAACTCAAACCCACAAACCCTCCCCTGAGGTCACAGGCAAATGTCACGGCCATGTTAACCCCATCCAAATTCACACCACTGTTTCTCTCCTTCATTTGGCCCTGCATGTATTACGTTCTGCATGTCTTCCAATGTCAACCACAGTTCAGTGCCTGAAGAGGACATCTGGAGGACCTCAGCCAAGGACAAGGCATCATGGGGCTCAAGTTAAGGGTGCATATCCTTATTTATTTATTTGACATGTACATACTTTTATAATTATTACAATTACATACATAATTACTAGCTATGTTGACCATATAATTTCATACACTCCATACAAGCCTGAGGGAAACTCCAAAAAAAGATGATGTTTTATTGTTAACACCTGCTTTTTGAATTAAATGAATTTCTAATACAAAGGGTCTTAGGGACTTTAATTTTCAAAATCCTACATTCTGGTAGAACATTTTGGAGCATGTTAATATTTACTTGGCTTAGCTATGCTTTATTTTTTTGCACTATTGAATGAACAGTAACTTCATACTTTGATTATAATTCAAGATGTTTATAATTAAATAGATCATAGTCTTTGTTCAATATGATAGCTGCCATATTATCCACAACCATGGCATTAAATCATATATATATATATATATATATATATATATATATATATATATATATATATATATATATATGAATTTAAAGAGTGCTTTCTTTATTATTTGTTTGCTTAATAACTCAACATATCTACTACAATCTGACCACTGATTTGATCTTAATTACTTCTTTGCGCAAAAAATAATGTTTAAAAGTCCTAAAAAAAATTGTAAGTACACTTATATATCGGAATCAGAAAGATTGATCATAACACAAATAGGTAGATAATATGCACTGCCTTCATTGTACCATTTATTTAAGCTCTCAAGGCAAAATTCCCTCTCATTGGATTCTGGAAAAAAAAAAAAAAGGGTTTTGAAAGCCATTACTTGGGATGAGTATTATGTAAAATATTTCACAATTAATTAACCTTATTCAAACTGAATATACTTCCCCAGTTGTACCTGCCAAATCTGGCTTCTATGTTTCCCTTGATCTCTTGAGTCATCAGCTTCCCACAATGGGGTGAGAAAGGAGTTCGTTTTGTTGAATGAGAATTGTGGTGAGCATTTCTTTAATCGTGTCACTGTGTAGTAAAACTAATTTATAAAACATTTGTCTATTTTTTGACCATTTAAGGGTCAGGAAATAGACAAAAAAGATTACTTTCAAAACCATCTTACTAAAATACAAACCTTTACACTTGAGAAAAAGAAGCCTGGATACTTTTTCTTTTACATAAATCAGATAAAAGTCTCAGTTGTCATTTGATCCAATACAAGAACATTCAGCAAGCATACAATATATGACATATGTGTTTCTTCCCCAAACTGTTGCAAACACACCTGTATAGGATGTTCATGGATGCAGTAGCTTAAAATTTTCTCTTCAATTAAACTCGGAGACCCAAACCTGTTCCATCATGACAATGCCCCTGTGTACAAATCAAGCTCAATATAGATATAGTTAACATGAGTTGAAGAGGAAGATTTTGTTTGGCCCGTTATAGGGCTCTAACCTCAACTTCATTTGCCATTCTGACTGCACCTCAGTCTTCCTCATCCTACAGCACTACCTACATCAGACATTACTAATGCCCTTGTGACTGAATGAGCACAAATGTCCACAAGCACAACACTTAATCTATTGGAATATTTTCCCAGAAGAGTGGATGTTATTATAATAGAAAATAGAGACTAAATGAAATGAGATGTCTTAAAAGCACATAGAAATCTTGTAGTTAGGTGTCCACAAACTTTTGTCCATGAAGTATATGTCTCTTTGAATCACTTTTCAATTCAAAATACTGAAAGTGACATGAAAAATGTTGTTTCTTTGTGTGTAATGTGATTTTACCACATGTATGGATTTTATTTTTTAGAACATATATGACATCTAAGATATTATTTTGGTTTCAGTGAAGAGTGTATGGATTAATAATAGATTCACAGCAGCTGATACTGTTAGCTCTACTTTTAAAATAGTAGTTTCCTCGGTTATAGTAAGGGCCAAATTAGGCAAAATCAGCAATGCTAGAAAAAAAAGGGGAGGAGGTCCAACTGTCATTTAAATAGTCACAAATTACCTGATCCAAGATTACAAAATGCATGATTGATAACTATAATACATTTAAATGTGCATATAACCTTCATAATATATATACTTCTTTATATGGAAGTTAACAAATATATTGAAAGACAAAGATCTCTTGAATATTCTGTTTTTTATTACTTTGTATAAAAAGAGGATTTACCAAAACTATATAGAAACTATAGTTTCAGCCTTACCTTTGGCAGTAAAGGGAAAAGAATATCTATAAATAATCTGAAATATAACTAGCGGAGAATCGGTAAAGAAGAAGATAATAGCTTTTGTGTTTCAAATGTATGAATTTCTAGAGATACGCCGTCACATTTTCCTGCAGATGCAGAATAGCTAAAAGAAGAGAAATCGCTCCTCTATTCTGCTCTTGATTGTTGTGTTTGTCTGATTTTGAGTGCATTAATATTCTGGTCCATACCATCATGCTGTGTCCATGCACATAGAATTAAGTCCCCCATCTCGGACATTCCACTCCAAAAACTCTGAACTGCCCTGGTGATGAAAATGGTAATGATGAGGAGGGAGAAGATGGTGATGTTTCAGTAAGGGGTAAGAGGGATGCATAATAGGTAGTTTGTAAACTGTAGAGAGCAACATTATGGCGAGGTGTGGAATAGCATTTCTAACCAAGAATGAATAAGATGCAACGTCCACTATAGCAAGATTAAACAGGATGAGATAGACAGAAAGGAAAGAAGGAAATAGAAGAAGGAGAGAGAGAGAGAGAGAGAGAGAGAGAGAGAGAGAGAGAGAGAGAGAGAGAGAGAGAGAGAGAGAGAGAGAGAGAAAGAAAAAAGAGCCCCCTTAGCAGCGATTATGAAATGGTCTGTCACAGATTAGAACCGCAGGGAAGTAGGAGGGAGATGAGGCGCGGCCTCCCACCGACACCCAGGCTAGTGAGGACGCTTCTGCCAAGATTACCTGCGGATATATTCTACCAGCTGCTTGGACACACACGTGTGCACATACACACAGTAAAGGGAGGGTGAAAGAAAATAAGAGAGGGGGAGACATGGTGAAAGACAGGAGAAAGGGGTTAAAAAAAAAAAAAGACCTAAACCAAATAGGCTTGCATTTTACAGACAAACAAAGTGAGAGTGAGACATAGACAGAGCGGAAGAGGATAAGAAACAGTAGAGCAGGAAAAAGTGAGAAATAACTAAACAACAAAAAAGCAGTGACTAAAAAGGTCTCTGTGGTTGTGTTTCACGAAGGGTTGCACAGAAAAACCCACATCATTTATCTGGTTTGTGACTCTTTTTTTTCCTCAAGAGTACTGCCATTTAGATTTTAATTTTGTTACCAAGAGGAATATGTTCTGTGTCTGTGCGAATGCACTAATTAAAATGGGAATTTTCATAAAGAAAAAGGCATATCACTTAGATATCACTTTGAAACATATAACAATACTTCAAGGTAGACATGAAACTTCCTCAACTACCTGACACTTCCTGATTGGGGAGATCTCCACGTATAACTGTATGCTGTCAGGTTAAACTTCTGCTATAAAATCTGGGGGGAAAATGCTCAGTTTACTATAGGAAAAACATCTTTTCCTAACTGACAGGTAAGACCTGCTTATAGACAGCTAAAACAATTAGTTGAAAGAAAAACTGACAAGAGATGTTCTACAATACCACTTTTAAAGTAGGAAGAACAGGGTTATATAGGCACTGAGTGATTTGGACCGTATCTAAACTAATTCTCTAATTAGATACTAATGGGTATCTAATTCTTTTTATTAGGACAGTAAAAATGTCAATTTTATGTTTCTTAATTTATACGTATTGTGATTTTTTTGTGCATTTGAATTCTTGAATCTGATTGGTCTTAATGTGTTTGAATTAATTTTCTATAACAATAGCTCTGACAGCTTTTATTCAAATGGCAGGTTTACATCAATACACTCTTTTTTCTAAAAAAAACAAAAAAACAATTGTTTCATTTAGATGGATTTGTACAACAGATGCTCCACATATGTCTAATAATTGATAGATTCCTAAAGTAAAATTTGTTTTCTGTAAAAAATGTGTTTGCATTGAGTGACAGTGACGAAGTTATCATTTGTTATAGTTTTTCTGACTGTTTGCAACTGTTAATGGAAAAAAGGGCTCAACTCCAAGCTAATAAATAGAAAATATTATTGTGTTATGGTATAAGAGAAATAAAGCACACACCAGCTCATTGCTGATTTTTTTACCTATGATGTAAAAATGTGTTATTCCTAACATATGTATTGTAACTATTGTTACAAACTAAGCGTGCAGCCATTTTCAGGTCAAATGTATTCACATATTCAATTCAGCTCCCTGCGCTCCCTTTCTTCAGCCGTGATGTAGTTCAAAAACACAAAGACAAAATGTTCACATGAACTAAGGTTTTTTTCACCCTGCTGGCCTGTTTGCTCTCAGAGCGCTTCCATGAGCACTAGACCATACCTGATGTGCTCAGAGATAAATCGCTGGAAGTCGTGAATTATTACGACATCACTCTCGCCATGCCTGTGACAGTCGACGCTAGGCAGAGATAATTGCCCTTGCACTTGCCGACTAATGAACATAATTACACGTTATTTCCCATTCACCCCGTGATTAATTGTTACAACGTTTCTTTGTTGGGTTGCCGACAAATTGCCACTTCGTAATGACACTATTGCCTCTCTGCTGAGCACACAATTGAAAATGGGCATGGCACTCTTGCAGACAGTCATGGGTCCTCGAGGGCCAAGTTAAAATGCAAAAAAAAGCCTAAACAATGTGAAGAAACAGAGAGCAAAGTAAACAGAAAGACATTTAAACATGAATGAGCCCTTGATCAAAATATTTAATGCACTCTAAAAGTTAGGCAGAAGAATAAGAATGTAAAATATAAAAATGAGGGCAAAGTAGTCAAGGATCGAGGACTATACTGTAATATATATACTGACAATAAATAATAGTCCACTAAAAATGTGCAGGACAAAAAAAGGGTGATCTGGATTGTTAGCTGAAGTTTAATTTTAAATCCCCTTTTTCAGTAGTTATTAGCAAGGGCAAAAAGTTAAGGGGTGATTTGTAGAGGCGACCAAATTGAGATGCTGTCACCCAGTTAAGCAAGGCCTGGTTTAAGAGCATTTGCTTAATAAGCCGTGTGCTAATGCAATATGGTGCTTATTTCCAATCAGCCATAACAAAGACTAATGCGTGTAAGGGGATGCAAGGTAATAAGGCATGCCAGTGGAAAAGTGACACTGGCCGGGAGCAAAAGTGGTGTCACTGCTATGAGACTTCAGTCTGTAAACTTGAGCAATGGACACTTTACATAAAAAGAAAATAAAACAAGGCTGCATCCGAGTGCTGTGTTTGAGCAAGATGAAACACAGGTTAAGATGAAGGCCCACACTGAGAAGTGTGCCTGTCTTTCTGGACCTGTTCCTGTTCCTCTCTGAGTGATTGATTTACTTCTTCAACAAATGACTCATACTGACAAATCGCTAAGTGACGCCACAGCACAAAACTCAGCCCCCACCCTGACACCTAACCTGTGTAACGAAAAAAAGTGAGCCTTGAGAGGGACAAGCAGAGGGCGGAATTAGGAAAGCAAAAGATGGTGGTACATTCTACTCTTTCTCTATGAGTGATGTATTTCCTCTCAGTTCATTTATCTGGGAAAGGAAGGAGATGTGTGTGTAATGCGATCTATCTTTGGGCTGTTTAGGGAACACAGCGTCCCTGATCACAGAGCGTATCAATCTCACTCATAGTCTGACATCAGTACTGCTGTCAAAGGCACAAGCACAAACCACAGCGACAAAAACACACAACAGTTTACTGATCAGAAAGTCATTTCATATTAAATAGTATTAGCTACATCATGTGCACATTTGCTAAATGTCAAAAAAATAAATAATATTTGCAATGTTCTTTAGAACATTTGTTAGAATATGGTAGTATTTTGTGTACAGTACATTCAGCATTATGTTTCAGCATCATTCAGCGACTGGCATGTTTTAGCCAGTCACTGATGCTCAGGGAGAAATTATGTACATTTAATTAAACTGTTCAAATAGCAGAATACAGAACTATTCCCTATATGCTGTAGTGTTACACAAGCAGGTCATTTAATACCAGAGTAATGTCTCATCAACACGAGTCATACATGTTCCTACAATAAAGCCTAGATATATTCTTGACCTACTCCTTATCAAAACACAATAATCAAACAAACTAATCTTACACACCCTCACACTCTCATCCAAGTGCTGCCTCGACAGAATAAGCAGGACATGAAAGGGCTGACCCTGTCTGCCCCACATACTGCAGACTGATCAAATTAGGTCTGATCAAAACATGCCATTCAGACAGGCTCGGGCAAGGAGCATACGCACGCATGCACATGCAGCAAAGTCCAACTCATGCTCTGACCTTGGGAGCAATTAGCATGACCAGAGTGCCCTGTGCAGAATACTGAAACTGTACTGCTCACACAAACACAAAAACACATACACTATCTGCATATACTGTCCATCTTAGACACCTTGCATGGTACTGTTGCTCACTCACTTCCTATTAAGCAGCATTATGGTGATTATATCATATATTTACCTGACCAGCCACTATGACTATTGGTTTCCCAAATTCATTTTCTCAAACCAAAACAAATCTAAATATGAAACAAATTAAATCTAAATAAATCAATGCATTTGCTAATTTATGATCATTTTTGTTGAAACAAACATATAACACAGACTTTACTGCAAGGGTACGTCACTTTAGCTGAATTCGCTGATAATTACTAAAAGTGTATGCATTTGCAAGTAACATTTAACTGATGGTTTCTTTATGCTTTAGGCATGTTAGTTGCTTCATACATATGCCAAGCTGTCCAACACATTTCTTGGAAGGTGCTTCTTTATAATCTTAGGTTTGGTAGCATGAGAATGGATAAATGGTGAATGCACATGCACAAGGAAAGCAGACAAAAAAGGTGTCTCAAGGGCATGCAGTGTGGTTTGTGTGGTTCAAATTCCTAAAGTGATTTTACTTTTGCTGAAAGCAAAACATTCTGTTGTAGGGTTGAATTTGAAGCCTTGATTATGTTCATCTTGCAGCCATTCTATAAACACACACACATACACACACACACACACACACACACACACACACACACACACAGCTGTATATGATCGATACAGCTTGGTGATGTCTAGATTCAAGACTACAAAACTGCATATCCTTAATGAAGGCTAATTATCATATGATTACCATAAGATAACTGTGTCTAAATATCTCTATCATTTTTTATTTTGTTTTACAGTCTCAGTACAAGTCAGATCAATTAGCTAACAACTAAAAAACACACTTTCTCCGTGGTGAATAAAGAACAGGTTAATATGGCGTAAAACATTTTTTTTTTTAAATATCACATCACTTATCTCTGTCATCACTTTACTTATAAAATACTGTAGATGTGTTTCTTGTTATACTTATGGTAATATATCTGCCTTTTACTTCTCCCTGTTCAAAAAACTTCACCCACGGAATACACTAATAAAGAATGGAAAACAGCTGATTATATCAACAAAATGATGGAATTACCTCCAGAGGGATATTTGAATTTTGCTTTTCTATAATTTAATTATAATAAATATTAAAAATCATAATAATAATAACAAAAATAAACTATTAAAAAGCAGATTAACAGAATATACTATAGTCAGTGGAATATACCACACTGAAACGATGCTGTCAAAAAGTAATGAACAAATCAATAGTTAACATCATCCTTTATTATAAGTATATACAATATGTACGGTATATGTCTTTCTTATTATGGCCTATTATATGTGGTCAGACCTCAGTGATTTCAAATCCATTATATTCCCCTACATATTTAAATCCATCTCAGCAGAAATGCCCATGTGTATTTCAGCAGAAAATAAGCCTGAATAGACTTAGAGGCTTGAAGCATGAACCAAGTAAGCCTGTGGAGAAACGACTGTAATCCACAGTTCATACCTTAACACTCTGCATTCTCCGGCAGCCTAAAGCCAGATCTGCGTAGTTTCAGCTGAAATTATTATTTGTGAATTTTTATGACAGAACTTAAACAGTACCTCCACCACCACCACCACCTCTCTCTCTCTCTCTCTCTCTCTCTCTCTCTCTCTCTCTCTCTCGCTCTCTCTCTCTCTCTCTCTCTCTCTCTCTCTCTCTCTCTGTGTGTTGCGTGTGTGTCCAGCTTGACAGCAGCTCACTGTGAAATTCTCTTTATTGCCACATCATAAACAAAACATCCCTCTCTCCTATCCTCTTTATCTCTTTATCTCTCTCTCTCTCTCTCTCTCTCTCTCTCTCTCTCTCTCAGCTCCCCTTTTCCCTACTGGCACTAAACCTGTCTGATGCTTACATGTTTAATAATGATCAAATATGTTTACATGCACTAACAAATCTCTACATAATAGCCTTCTCTTGTTGTGTGATACTGCCTTAGTATTATGCTAAACATCATGCTTTCTGTAGCCCCAAAAATAATGCCCGTTTTTCTACCTGTTTTTTCAGGGTTTTTTTTTTCCTTATTATAGTTTCCAATACAATAGGTAAATGCTGATGAGGCAGTTGAGTTTCTCTTTGCTTTCACTCGTTCTATTGTCTCATCATTCACAGAAGCGACATAATTCTCCCCAAGAGCTGTCTATTTGAATTTGGTTGTGGAGGTATAATTGCACATTGTGTTGCAAGGTGGAGGTCTACACACAAATGAAGCCCATGAGCATTCAGTCCTGGTGTTCACTTTACTCATGCTGCATATTCACCACCCTAAGCGTACGATTTATCTCCTTCTTAGAGACACAGCTCGAAACCATTTACGAACTTTGTGATGTATACAGTGCATTATGTGGCCTCAAGCCTCTGCTACTTTACTGCACATTACTACTTTACAGGACTCAAAGCCTCTGTAACTCCTTGTATCTATGGGCAAATTTACTAGTGTCAAAAGAATACTCCAGCATTTTATGATTTCAGGGTATGGAAGGTTTCTTCAGTAAATGCATCCTTTACAAAAAAAGAACTTTTGACTGACATGCCTGAGGAACAATCACAGACGCTTTTCCACAGTCTGTCAGTAAACTGGTGATATGGTCTCATTTACTTCACACATACATGTTTAAAAACGGTAAGCAATGATGATTTTTGATTACCCATTTTTTAAATCAGTGATTGTAGCTTGCTCCAAAAAGTTTTTTACTTTGTAAAACGATTTCTTTCTGCTATTCCACAGAAATGTGCAGAGCCAATCAGACTGCAACCTTTAACATACTGAAGCTCGTGGTCATAAAAGTGTATAAAAGATATCAGACCTTTCTATACCGAGTCCGATTTTTAAAGTTACATGTTGTAGCTCTGTGTGTGTATATATGTGTGTGTGTGTGTATATATATGTGTGTGTGTGTGTGTGTTGAGGCCAGTGCACCTCTGGGTCTTAAATGATTCCAAAAGCTGTGGCCTTGGAAAAACTGTGTCCTGCCCTGAAGCTACATGATTAAGTATGCCAATAACCTGCCTTCACTCATTTAACTTTCACCAAACAAGGTGCAACAAGAATGAAACACTCCTTTCCATCCAAAATATCTCTGACACATGAAAGTAGTAAGTGTGAAGAATCTGTCAATCAGTGTCTTTCACTCCCCCATCACCTCTCTCTCTCTTCATGTCTGTCTCTCTTTTACCTCTGTAATGAGCATCATGTGTTTACTCTAGCAAATTCTCCTCATGAAACAGATCTGTGTACCTGCAGCTTTGCCTGTGTTAATTGGTCATTAAAGGCAGTACTATGCAGGCCGTGCTAAATCTTTGAAGAACGTGTGGAATACTAGGTAAACTTCTTCACTGCTGTAAACCAGAGCAATGTGGCAAAATCAGATGAATATGGCTTGGATCATTATCCTCAAAATGAACATGTTTTGTTGATTTTGAACAAATGTGTTATTTATTTTGCCATTTACTTTTTGTAAAAATGTAAGCAAATTGATTTTTTTTTTTTAAATCTTTGTAAAAGTATTCCTATCCTGTTTGAATGCAATTCCACAGACAGTAAATATTTCAGTTATTCATGTACATAGGTCTGTTGTCTACTGTCTTGTTGTTCAAGTTAAAAGATTGGTATTTGTGACCAAGTCAATTTCATAAAAAATAAATAAATAAATAAAATAAAATGTCATATCTAATACATGATTACACAAATTGATATACAATTGAATGTGGTGTATGTCTGTGCACTCTATGCCAATGAGTCCAATAAAATTCAGTCTGTTGCCTTTAAAATAATGCTATATTGATCCAAAATGTCTTCAACAACAGGTATCATTTTTAAAATCATGCCATTTTAAAGCCAATGCTGTGTTCCAGTGTTACATTTATGTTACATGAGGTATTTAATGAAATAAAATATCTGATACATCCGGTGTATGTATAAGTGTATTAACAGTTTATACTGGATGTATCACCACCACCTTCCATGCACACAAGTGATCATGCAGTGACATGATGTATTTTATTGATTTTATTCATTATACCCCACGCTGCTCTTTGCCCCTTTAACCTATGGCCTTGCCCTATTTTGTGTGTGTGTGTGTGTGTGTGTGTGTGTGTGTGTGTGTGTGTGTGTGTGTGTGTGAAATACCAACAGTCATTGTGTAAGCACTGTATGATGAGAGAGGATAGAAGCTTTGGTCATGATGCGCCAAGGGGTCCCTTGCTCTCTGTGACATCTGTGGAAGCAGAGGCTCTTTGTTGGAGTATCACTTCAGCCGTGTCCATAATGGAGCAGTGAAGTGTGAAGAGACGGGCGTGACCAAGATGCCCGATCTGCCCCCTCCCCACCCTTCACCCCACCCACATTCATGCTGTCTGGTCCCCTATATGCAGGCCTCTGTCTTTTCACTAGCTCCCTGCTGTTCTTACTATCATTTCATTGTCTTAGCTGAAGAGAAACGAGGTCCAGATCAGAACATACTCATCCTCACTGCCTGCCTATCATCTCTGTCTGAGCGAGAACTTCACCCTGCTGACCCACAGTACAATAAAAAGACTGGAGCACTGCAAATGTCCCATAGTGCTTTTGTAGAGGGAAACATAATATACAAAATATATTTCAGAAATTACACACCACAAAATACCAGAAATAATGAGGAAGAGCATGATGTAAACTCCTTCTCTGAAAAAAAGTGACTCTATCTAAAGAGTTAGCTAAACTCTACTCAAACAAAGTAAATTGTACTTTGCAAGCTCCTCTAGATGCCACGGTAGACCTCAATAAATTGAATCAGGTGCATTAATCTGTTAACTGAAATAATCTCATACACAGGTGTAACAGGACAGGTAATTCCAGACTTATTTTAAATCTTTTCGCAAAAATAAGTCAAAATTTACTTTTGTGATCAGTGGCCAAGTCCTTTATCTTGAGCTTTTGGTATGTTTCTTCACCCATGCTGTAATCTGGTAAACCTGGCAGTTGTCTGTCCCACAGACTACATAATTGCAGGTTCATGGATTCCTAAAGTCCTGACTGCCATCTACAGGCCTATCTTATTGTCACACTCATCTTCATTTTCTGGAAAAATTAAACATGGCCTTTGCTTTTAGTCAGGAAAATGAAATATATTATTGTGCAGCCAAACTTATTTTAAGTGATTTTTACCATTAAGGACAGTTTGCTATATGTATTGCATATACGAGTTTGATGAAAATGAAATAGCACAGGTGGTATTGAAAAAAGGTACGAGCATATTGCTGACAATACAGCAGGCAAGATGTAATAAGCCTAAATCAAGTTAGACGGAGTCTTGCTTAGCATTAATCCTGGACCTAAGCCTTGGCCATTGGTGATGGAGGAATAAAACTGCTATTTAGGGGGGACATGGACAGCAAGATAAATATTGGAAAACAAATCTTGGAATACAATATTATCTTCATGAAGGATGCATAGAGTTTGCTGGTATGTAGGTTGTAGCCTTAAGCTGCTTAAATAGACTAATTAGTTTGGTGTATATAGTCCTTTTTTAAATAATATAATAAAAAGAGTTACAGTATGTGATTCAAATTTATGCAAAAAATAACACGTAAAGTAGCTATGCTCTATTAAAACATTGTGCCGTATTTTTTGTTTTAATTTAGGGGACCGAAGATGAGGAGTTGGTTAAATATTGTGGAGAAAAAAAAACTTTTGTTTTTGTACGGCAGTGACACCACGCATTGTTATTCTCATCTCTGTTATTCTGCTCTGAATGTACACCTGACCCACACTTTGGCTCAAGCGCGTTCATGAGCGTGTTTGTGCGCGCGCTAGGTCCTGATTCGCAGCACAGACGCTTCATGGGTTTTCTCAGTGCACGAGCCTGGGGCAAAAGTCCGGGACCGCACGCGCTCACTGCCCTGCCGGAAGTTACTACCTGCTGCAAGAAAGACGCCTCGGTGTCGTTAATACGGTGTCCGTCATGTTGCAGCGAGGATGCAGAATGGAGGCGATTACAGGGATATTTCGTATTAGTGCCAGGGAAGACCAGAAGTTACTTTTTTGTTTCTTTGCAAATTTACTTGGCCCTGTTGCAAGGGGGACAGGGTAAGATGGAAAGTACAAGAACGAGCAAGAAAGTACAGTAAGTGCATGGAGGTGCAAAATGCATAGAATTATTATTTTTAATTATGTCCATACTGTATATAGTTCATATTTTCTTGTAACAAGTGATGAAATACATATCCGTCACTTTGTGCAATAATCCAAAATCCAAAGTGTAGATTAAGCCAGCATTATTTATACATGGCTTTTGTTAAACTTTGTTTTTTTTTGGGTTTTTATGTTCCTATATGTTCATAAGGGTGGCTGGTATATACACACACACACACACACACACACACACACACACACACACACACACACACACACACATATATATATATATATATATATATATATATATATATATATATATATACTTACAAAACAAATAAACAAACATGAAATTTTCATACCATAAATGAGGGACATCAAATGTAACTATTTGTTTGGAGCCTGTTGTCGAGGGAATAAACGACACAACTCCCTCGCTTCATTAGAATTCCTTTCAAGTTGTCGAGTGCAGCCCCCTGTGTTGCTTTCTCTATATTCCCTGACCCCAGCATTGCATTTCCAGGGCTGGAGGAAGGGTGGGACAAACAGACACAAACACACACACACACACACACACACACACACACACACACACACACACAGTACAAACATCCTGTGCACACAACCTCCCAAACATAGTCACCTGTGTTCAGCATTCTCTCTGGGATGGAAAAGTTCCACCTTCTCAGAGTTTGCAGGTATGTGGTATTTTCTTCCAAGTGTCAATTCACTTGGGTATTGTATTTAGAGAAGGTAAGTTGAAAAAGGTGTGTGTGTGCTTGTGTTTGTGTGCTTGTGTTTGTGTGTGTGTGTGTGTGTGTGTGTGTGTGTGTGTGCATGCATGTGTGTGAGAGAAAGGGAGGGAAGCAAAGTTCTGCCACACTTACTGTGAGGACAGAAACTAGATCACCTTAACTACTTCTGTGAATAACAATTCAATTCCTCCTCAATTACAGCACACTGAACAAAAATAACATTTATTTGACCCTTAACCATACAAATATTGATAAATGTATCAATTGATTAATTAGGGTTTAATCAATTGGTTTTAACAGGACTGGGAATAGAATTAATGCAGAGCTATACCAAGATTTCAGCAAGATACATAACACAGCAGAATGTGACCTACTTCATAAATAATACACCACAATCTATGATCTTTCATTATTCCATAAGATGATTTATTCCAATTACACAGTTTAAGTTTACTTAGATAAATATTTATTGTGGACAGTTTACTCATGCGCTCTCTCTCTCTCTCTCTCTCTCTCTCTCTCTCTCTCTCTCTCTCTCTCTCACTCACTCACTCACTCACTCTCTGTACTAATGTTCAACTCTGACTCCTCCGCAGTTAAAACAAGTGTGATGTCTGCAGCTTATGCATCAACTTATACACCAGCAAATGTTACTATGGTCAACTTAGCATTAACAGCAAACAACTAGCACATTTATTCTGAATGCAGTCAGTGCAATTTTATGGGTATGTACCCATGTACTCTCACTGAGGTTTTTTTTTTAACAGCTGTACACCTGCTCATTTATCCAGTCAGCCAATGATGTGGCAGTAAAACAATGCGTAAAATATAACGCAACTAAGCAGCAGTTCTGTGGGTGTAAATGCTTTCTTGTTGACTGAGGTCAGAGGAAGTTGCCGGGCTGGTTCAAGCTGATGGGAAAGCTATGGTAACTCAAAGAACCACTATTTACAACTGTGGTGAGCATTTCAGAACCAATGGATAGCTAAAGACCGTATGTATATCTCTAACTCAACTCAACTCTGGTTTTGGATTCATTTTAAGGACCTACTCATCTTTACAGCTGATGAGTCTTGGGAGTTTTTGCTTAGTAAGCTACATTCTGCCAACACATTTTCTGGATGTTGCTGTTTACATACTGAGCTTGGTAACTGAAAAGGCTACATACCCTGGGCTAAACCATAACTACAGGTATTTTCAGAATTAGTTTCAGTTATGAAAATATTCACCTCTTGGTCACAGATACCACAAAAACAGGGTCCCAAAACAGAATTCCCATTTTACTATGCAGTTTGTTTACCACATGTTGGTAGCAGCAACCCAGCTCTTCATATACATTTGATCAGGTTGTTGTTCTATAGCCATGCAACGTTTTCACATATTGTTTAGAGCTGGAACACACTGTCCTGTGTGTTGCTTTGGAGCAGCCCATGGATGACAACTAGGTGACATTTCTGGTAAGTTTGCAGGCCAAGGAAGAACTGGGACAGTTCAAGCTGACTGGAAGTGTTTACAAATTTCTGAGACATATGGCTGTGCTTTGTTCTGTTGAAATTTTCTGTTGAAATACTGAAATGATGGTGGATAAATCATGTCACAATGTGCATTGGGATCTCATCACAATATATCTATGCATGCAAATCGGCATTTCTGAGATGATGGCCCATACCCAAACCCCACCGCCATCATGGAGCACTCTTTTCACAATGCTGACATCAGCAAAATACTACCCCGGCATAGTACGATTCAAATGTACATTTTTGTATTTGTAGAATATTGTTCTTCAGCACAAGTGAAGATCATGAGAAAAATAAGCATAAAAGTGACTTGTTGGGTCACATTTGTGTTAATATTGTACTGGATTCATTAGTATCGCTATATTTGTGGCTACATCACAAGCACGAACAAGAAAAAATTAAACAATAATATGAAAAATAAAAAAAAATAAAGAATGTAATGTATTCATTCTCTCCCAACAACCATCAGGTGGGGGGAAAAGGCCTGGGTTGTCTCACTTGGAAATATGCATGGATGATAAGTGAGTTATGATTAACATTTATTGTTGTTTATTGTTGTAAAACAAATAATTCTATATCCATATGTATGCCATACATATATTTATGTCCACTAGTGTCATTTGTGAACCTTGGCAAAAAAGGGAAGTGTTAGGCTGTCATTCAGACCTGCCGAGAACAACTGAGAGTGTTAATAATCACTGCATTCAGCAAGTGCTTTCTTTCAAATCTACTGGCATTAAATAAAAAAAAAAAAGAATAATGATAGACTGCAGTAATGAGTTCAAGAGAGTCATGTGAAAGCGACACAGAGTAGACACTGGAGGTTAAGGGAGGGAAGTGAGGGGAGTTTTGGCAGGACCGACCGGATGAGCAGTTCCAGGCGCCAGACCACGCAGGGAGAATGCTAGAGAAAGAGCAGAAGGAGGAAAATGGGGACAAGGAGTCTGGACCGCTGGTCACAGCCCACTGCCTGTCTGACTGCCTGCACCACAGTTAGAGAGAGAGAGAGAGAGAGAGAGAGAGAACAAAGCAAAGTAAAGTAAGGTGTACATGGGAACATGTACAGGGGAAAAGAGTTTGGTTTTGAACCTGGTCTTGAAAAACCAGAACCACAATGTAATACAAACTTATGTTTAAACGCAACAAGCTAGAAAGACTGTATGTACAACAGTATGAATACTAGGGGATTTGCCTGTTGAAGCAGTGCAGAAGAAAGACATATGTAAAGCAGCAAACAGCAAAAGTGCATTGTTGCTGATCGTTTGTGGTGTGTTTGTGTGTGTCTGTGTGTATATTTGTGTGTGTGAGTGTGAGTGTGTGTGTGTGTGTGTGTGTGTGTGTGTGTGTGTGTGTGTGTGTGTGTGTAAGCATAGATCTTCTCCAAGAATCACTTACTAGATAACAGTAAGAGTAATCTGATTCCCACAATGTCAAACACCTTTATGGCTTTGCTCTCCTGTATCCACCCAGGCAGGCAGAAGTCCTCCCTCTCCTTTAGCCCATCCCTCTTACTGTGTGTGTGTGTGTGTGTGTGTGTGTGTGTGTGTGTGTGTGTGTTTGTGTGTGAGTGCGTGCGTGCATGTGTGCGTGTGCTTCCGTGTTGTTTATTTATATTCCTGTGCAAATGTGCACGAAAGAATATGTTTATTTACAATATGCATTAGTTTAGAAGAGTGGGAATGTAGTGAGTGTTGGTGTGTGTGTATGTGTGTGCTGTTGTGTGTATGGGTGTGTGTGGTTGGGCAGGGGGCCTCAGGGGCCCTTGCTAATGAGCTATTTGTGTGTATTTCTAACGTGTGCACACTGCAGTGCCCACGGCACTGTCATCGGGGGCCACAGCTGACCTTGCGCTGCTGCTAGGCTCTGTCGTTTGCTATATTTATGGTACCAGCACCTTGCGTGTGTGTGTGTGGAGGGAAGGAGAGAGCCAATTCAGGAAGCAAATACTGTGTATATCAGCATAATGAATCAAGTGCCTGAGCAGGGGAAAGAGAGAGAGAGAGAGAGAGAGAGATGCAGGGCACCAGGAAAAAGACGGCCATTTTTCCCCTTCCGGCAACAAACCCCTATAGTTAGTATTTCCTCGATTTTTTCATTTGGTTGCTCTGCTCCCCAATAATTTTTCTGGGTATACACAGTAGCTTTTTGTAATTTTCTCTAATTCTGTATGAGAATCTCGTTGCATTTTCAATCTGAAATAGGCAGCATTCTTGGGCAGCATTTGTACACTCCTGAGATAATAACTGTTCTATTTACAAGGCATCCTTGGAAGTCGAATATACCATATGTTCATACATTTTTTGTTCAGTAAATTTAATCATCCTAATTTCCTGACAATTGTGGAATTGTGGTAAGAAGAAGTAAGAACAATGATTTGAAAATAAATCAATACATAAGAATTAATGGCACCCCAGGTTAGTTATTGTAGGTGAACAGAGACCAAGTTGTGTTTTGCACCTCTGTATCAGAAAAATAATTGTCACAGGTTTGACAACCTTAAGAAACTATTCAAATTTTTTTTTTTTTTTTTTATTGATCGATCAATTTTAGGCTTTAAAAAAAATCTGAATACAGCTCCCAAATAAAAATGAACCCATTGCACTGTTCATGTGTTAGCTAGCTGTTACAGATTTAAATGGCTACTAAACACTTCCCTGGCCTGTGATTCAACTCCACAACACTTACCTGTCTTTTCTGGCAGCATTACCACAGCAGTTCTGTACACGCTGTTATCAGCCAGCAAGCACCAAGCTGAGCATCTCAGCTCTCCCAGAGGCAGGCACTGGCATGAAGTTAAGGTTCTTTGTGTGTAAGTATGCAAAGTCTGGGCAGCAGGTTAAAAGACAGCAATTCTCCTTGCATACTCATCTGAGTCTGGCGCAAAGGAAAGCGTGTGTTCTATCTCTCTGTAACCCGAGGGTATGGAGTGGCACGGGCAGATCTAACCACGCAGGACACACACAGGTGTGTGTGTGATAAGCGGGAGAAGCCAAGGAAAAGATACAGGTCTGACCAAAAGTAAAAGTTTTTAATTCATTCCCCTGTGGGCCCTGCTTACTCACTCACCCACCCACCCTCCCTCTCTCACTTCATCCCTTCTTCAACCTCTCCATCCTCCCCGAGGAGGCGCTCCCGCTGAAATCTATTCAAATCGTATTTCCACCAGCTTTTATTGCATTTCTCATCTCGCCCATCACCACATGACAAATCACCTGAGAGGCTGAAAACACACTCAGTCCTCTCGCCCAAATTTGGACTTGGAAAAGTAAGTAACTTTAAGCAGCTTATGCATGGCACACTTTATTTTTGTCCTTCATATCAAACTGATAAAGTCCGAGCCGTTTTGCCATCACCAAGGCTCTCTCTCTCTCTCTCTCTCTCTCTCTGGCAACTCTTGAAAGCAAAAGAGATAAGACAAGAAAGGTGCCGACAGCTTCGCACCTGATAGAGCCGAACGCTTTCTCCACACAGATACACGCACGTGCACTCACACACCCACAGGATGCACTTCTCCTAATAAAGCTGGCTATGAGAATGTCGGAAAGGATAATTAGTTTATCCCAACACATGACAGCAGCAGTGGCTGCATTGTTATTATTTCAGCAGCCCGGGTTGCCGTGTCACTCGCAACGTCGCTGCACCTCTGCCGACTCTCCTCTCTTCCAGCCTCGCGCCACTTGATATATTCCTAATGTTCCTTAATATTTTCATTTTGATGTAATTTGTGGCCCCGGTTTTTTAAATATCCGCTCTGTAATAATGTTTAATTTCAAGGGTCAGTCTGCCAAGGAGTATATTAAAGCTGATAAAACTCATTTTCCAAAGCTCCAATATCGTGCCCAGATCAGGTTAGGAGGCCAGCCGCTGTGAATATTTCATCTTTTATCATGCCGATAATAGGGGGATGACAGAGGCGCATTATTACAATGAGAGAATTGCTCATTTTCCAGGCAAGGGGATGGGCTGCTGAAAAGTAGGGGGCCTAGTAGTGTGTGTGTGTGTGTGTGTGTGTGTGTGTGTGTGTGTGTGTGTGTGTGTGTGTGTGTGTGTGTGTAGTCTCACTCAATAAAAGCCAATTCTTCCTCAGAAGAGCAAAGATAGGAGAGTGGAAGGGAGAAGTAAAGTGGGATGAGTTTGGAGGAAAAGAAGGTGGTGGCGGGCAAGAGAGCGAACCGCAACTTTCTCTAATATGCACACTTATTTGATTGAGATGAATAATAAATGTAGATTGGGTGGTGCAGTCAGGAGAGATAGGGAGGGGCAAGGAGAGCTCATGTGAGCAGGGCCCTTTTGGAATTAACCTCTTTAATTGAGCCATTATGATAGAACAAAAGAGAGGTAAGGAGGGAAGGAGGAGAAAGGGCGGAGGGAGCTCATCAGCACTCCGGGAATTGAACCTGAAAGTGAAATGACTATGCAGGCCATCTCAAGCACTCTATTCCTTAATAAATGGACCCAATCAGGAGTGTTCTGGGGGCCAGATGGGTCCTGTATGGGTCAGAGCCATTAGCCCCAGATTAGCCTGCTGATAGACCCATCACCCCACTCAGTCTGCAGCCATCCTCATCATCATAACCCAATCCCAGCACACTTATAGCCACACTGCTGGAGGGGGCAGGTGCAGCAGCCTAGACTGGGAGTTAAGGAACATGTGACCAACATGTGGCACCATAGTTTAAATAAGGAGACATGCAACAGGCCTTCTTCTGATTGCTACGTTCTGGTTTCCTTCACTTTTAAATGTGTATAGACTGGAAAAATTTTTAATATTAGCACTCCAAGTATCAGCATTCAAGGTACTGATACCTGCATGTACTTCGTGTTTAAAATGTGGGTATGTGAAATGTTTAAAGTTGAGGTCAGAAGTATCACAGAGGACTGGAATCTGTCATTGTGAGAAAGCTAAGACTGCCGCAGGTAGTCATGTTCGACACATGTAGTCTACCTGCCATTAACAGCAGGAGATGCAAGAGTAAAGCAGAGACATCAAATCACTCATACAGCCCTCCCTCCTTTCTCTCAGTGAAGTAATCAATGCAGTAGGCTTTTGAAACCGAACCAGGATACTCTATCAACCCCCTCCTGTGCTCATGCAAATATTAAAGTGCCTCTCCTAAGTGTCATAAAATATCTAGTGCTTCACTCTGGTTTAGAGTATCACATGGTGTGAAAGAAATTGGCAAAAAGAAAAAAAATCTGGATCTAAACCTGGAAGTTGCAAGGTAGTACTAAAAATAGTGAACGTTTATCAAATTCACATGACTTGTAGACCTAGTCACAGAGAGTCATTTCCAGGTGAATTGAACCTACTGACCCTTTCGACTTCTTTGTTCCCATGACAACAGTTGGTTAATTGTTCTGCACAAATCAAGAAATCAACTGTGCAAATAAACAGAATGCACACAAAAAAAAAACAAAGTCAGTGTCCCTCCCTGCATACTTAACGCCGTTTTCATTTACCCTTGGAGTGTTTTCAAAAATGATCAGCAGTCTTCCGATTAACACCAGTACATCATTTGCAATTCATACAGGTTGAACTTGGCACAAAGCCTCATGTATTAGTCGATAATCTTACTTGTAACACAATATCTAAACAATCAACCCTAATTGTGGTTCCTAAAGCAAGCTGATCCAGGCCAAACAGAGGGCAGTGACAGCACACACACCTCAGCATGAAAAGCATGGAGGAGAACATACAACTACAGAGTGCTGAGTTGAGTGACAGAGGAACAGGAGGATGAAATGGAAGGCAGAGAGTGGGGGCTAAGAGGGCACTGGGGTCACACGCTACACAGCCGGGCATGTGGGGATGCCAACGTCCATCCCCGAAACCCCCCACTGGGGAAAAAAGAGGAGGGGTAGAGGGGTCGGCAGACCGAGGCACCTTGGGGAGCAGGAGAGGAAGAGCCATGCACCATGTCTCCTGCTCCTGTTGTTTCCTCATTTGATTTTGATGAATAATACATGGAGGGTTATGGGGGAGAGGGATGAGGGGGGGGTAGTCTTAAAGGGGCATCGCCACAGTGGGAGTCATTACTGAGCACAACTCACTGATGAGAGAGAGAGAGAGAGAGAGAGAGAGAGAGAGAGGAAGATGGCTAAAAACAAACAAGAAAAAAAGAGCAACAGAAATTTCCCTTTGAATCTTCTTCAAACACTGCAGACATGCTTCATTTTATGTAACAGTTTCCCCTCTGTGTTTTAATAAGCAAAATCAGTTTGTTGTGTTTTTAATAATAGTTTTTCCTCTTTATTAACAATGCTTATTCCACACACTGTATAACTACCTTTAGCAAGATATTTTCCATATTCTAATTACCAAAAGAATGAAAAGAAGCGCTAAAATAAACATGATTGCATTCAGTGCATAATGTAAATATGTTAAGAGATTTCAAATTCCATTTCTTATACTGTTTATACACTGTTAGCTTGCCTGTATTTTTTATTTATGTATTCATTTATTTCAAGTGGAAACAGGAACAAAAGCCCTCCCTCAAATGTATACATTATGTGTATGGACAGAAAAACAAGTGATCAAAATTTAGCTTAAAATGTGAAAAATCCAAAAGCATCATATGTACATTGCTTTCTATGAAACTATAACCCTCTTGTTTGCAAGTTATAAAACACACTAGAGGATCCCGGTAAACAGCAACAGATGAGGCAAAGCTCTGGATCAAGTGCTCCCTAACAGGTCGTTTGTGAATCACAAATATGCATTCTCCCATAGGAGCAGGTATTAAGTTACTGAGGGCACTTTCAAGACCTTGCCTTCTGCATGCATACTCAATAGATTGTTAAAAACAGGAGAAGTGGGGAACAAAAAAAAAAAAATAGAAAAAAGAGCGAGAGAAAGAGAGAGAGCGACAGAAACAAGAGTAGATGGTGAGGTAGAGAGAAAGGAGAAGGCGTGTTTGAATAATGAGTGTGAGAGAGAGAGTAGAAGGAAAAAGAGGGATAGTGAGAGGAAAAAGACTGAAAGACAGAGTCGGCAGAGCTCTGCGAGGCGATGCGGCAGGCACGGTGCTAGGTGTTATCAGTCATTGGGATTGGGAATTACAGCATGACGGATGGGGCCCCGCGGGCCACGGCGCCGCTCCTCCGTGCTTATTACGCCCGCTCTTAAGTGGGAGTTGATTTAGCTTAAATAGGTTGTTTCATAAGGAGAAGACACCAGTGCTGTCACCGCGCCTCGCCTCGCTCATGCTGTAAGCCGCCACTTTAATTGAATAATGCCTCCTCTACATACCTATTAGGACGCTTAGCTACATACCATGCCCCCATAATTGCTTATACAACCCAGCTAATTCTACTGCCACCCCGTCCTTCAGTCTCACTGCGTGTAATATTTCATGCAGTTAACAGTGAATGTTCTAGCACGGATAAAGCCTGCACGTTTAAAGGGTTATCGGGTCCACGCAGTGCCATGTTGTCTTTTATTTGGCTTCTGTAATTATTCACATAATCATTAAGCAGCAGTTTATCTGGTTTGTAGGATTTTATTAATTTGCATGTGGGAGCAATTTCATGGTGCTTTATGCATATCATTAGGGTCATATAATTCAGAAAGCATTGTTATAGTCCTTGTAAAACAGAGGCAAATGAGGTTTTAACATTAACACAGTCCCACTGACACGAGTTTATAAAATACCTATTTAGCATATACAGATTATTTACAATTGCAAAATAAAATGTGGGTGCAAAATAAAAATACTGACAAAATTCAATACTCAATACACAATAATACATTAGCTTTACAAAGCAGAGATAATGAAAGCTACTGGTAAAGGTGTGTATTCATCAGCCTCTTACACCTTCGGGACATGCAGTTGCTTCACTTTTTCCTCTACAGCTATCCAGTTACTGTTGTCACATAGAATTTTTATCATGATCCATCAGTCGGGAAAATTGATCTGTCAATTTGCTAATAAATATGTTGGAGGTTTTTTCAATAGTACTGATTCATGCCATCGATTCTAATTTCATTTGTGGTTGTGATAAGAAAATTATTCTCTTAGCACTTACATTTTTCCAGGTATTTTAATTGAAAAGTTTTTAGTGGAATCTAAAAAAAAATTTATATTGCTCTTTGTATATTAGCAAGTTTGAATCGCAACACTGCATCTTTCCTGTCTATCATTTCTCTAGGTCAATCAACATTACCCAAAATGTAATATTGCCAAATGCTGGCATTGGCTCAAAACTGCACTTTTCCAGTACAGTCCACCAGCTTGTATCACGCGACTACCATATAGACTGCAGTCACGTTGCTGATGAGGTCACAGAACTCACAAACAAGCTGAACCCCTTACATAAAAACTTGGCTTTGATTGCTGATGCAGTAACCCAGAACAAATGATGGGGTGCAGCCAGCATTGCACCATTAGAAATTGTGCCAACCCACTTGAAACAAGTACAAGGCTGTGTGGATCTGTGCCAAAAAACCATACCCACTTGCACTCAGATGACAGAAAGAATATTGCCAGTAAAGGAGAAGTGCACTCACACTCTCAAACACACTTGCAATACAGTATATGTACCATTTTGCACAGCACCAGCCCAGGCTATCGGAGGTGCCCTCTGGTTTGGGGTGATTGATGATAGCGATTGAGAGGCAGATCATTTGGGTGCCTCTCTCAAACAAGGACGTAAATCACAGCAGCTTGGGCTAATGATTTTTTTCCCAGGTCCATTTGGCAGAATCCCCAATAACCTATCGAGTCTTGCGTGGGGACAAAAATCAATAAAGTCAAATAATGATTTTATTTAACCACTTTTTTCAAGGATCTAAAGCCATATTTTTCAAGGTTGAGAGGGGAAAAAAGGCGGAGAATGTCAGCTAGTTTTAGATAGCTTGTTCTTTTTGTCGGATAAAAACCAGTAGTCACCGAGGAGCAGTATACTGTAGGTGAGAAGTCTACAGAGCAATTGAGAATGATGCACAGTGGCTCTGTGTGTCTAATGAGTGCTAACAGGTGATAAACGATGAGGGCTATGGCTACTACAGGGCCTGAGGGGTAACCCACTTCAACATTCCATTAAAAATGTTCACCTCCAGCCAAACATTGATTTTCCTCATTTATAATGTAATTATTAACTAATTAATGGTACCTTTCCAAAGTCCCCATATATGTGGCTACACAGGAAATATTCAATCATTTTATGTAGGTTATCACTTTTTTGTTTAAATTTTCTTCAAACTGATGAAAGATGTCTATGAGCCCAGAGTATTGGGTCAGCCTCACCAAACTTTAATTTGCAAATATAAAGACATTGTTCATCCATATTAAGTTTATCCTGGTATGTAAGGAACTAAATATATACCTTTATTTACGTTATTACATTTTATTTTTTTGTAAGTGCAGAATGTATTACATCCCATATATTTTATTATAGCTGAAAATCATCAGCGATGTTATCTTTATTATATTATATTATTATTATATTATTATATTATATTATATTATACAACTACTATTATATAGTAGTTGAATTGTCCTAAAGACTTAACCTCAAACATATTCTTTCTACAAATGTTTAATTTGGAGGTGTTGCAGGATGTAGAAATACAACATATTAAAGAGCTCTTGAGCTAGATGTTTTAGTAATTTATCACTAAATATTAAAATGTTCTGGGTAAAATTGAAGTACAATATGTGACCTGACACAATTCTATGCTGGCTGTTGTTTATAGTGTTTACCCAGACATCTTGTACATTTTACTTAATACTGAATTCTTACCATCAGTGGTCATTGCTAACAGTGAAACAGCAGGGAACATACATTATTATACTCATTACTTCCTGCTGGGTAGAACTGAAGTATCCAAGTTATAAACAAGGGAAGTTCACTAATGAGATTCACACTGACTTAAAATTACAGAGTGGACGCGAGAAAAGAAAATCTGATGTAAAAAAACTGTAAAGAGAGTCCAAGAGAAAAATATTTTTGCTGAGATTATATTACATATAATGGTACAGTATGTTATATCTAAACTTTACACATAACCCATACTAGGAACATACTGTAGATTATCTAGTTAGAAAATCTATAATTTTTTATCTTAGAAAATCTTTTGAGTTAGCTTTGACACACATCTGGCACAAATCTGGCAGTACTGAGTTAATTTAAGTGCATTTAAATTACTTTATTTGATACCACTTACATCCATTTATTCTTTCTCATGTTAGGAGTTGCAGTGGCAACAATTTGGGAAGGTCAGTCCAGCCATACTCTCTCTAGCTGGGGCAGCCTCAGTTGTTCCCAAGCCAATTGTGAGCAACAGTCTCTCAAACGATTTAAGGGGGTCTGCTCTGTCATTTCTCTCCAGTGGGCCTGAGGACATCCTTGTAAGCCCACTACTTCAAGAACTTTCCTGAAATTCAAGGAGTTGTAGTTCTTCTTGGAGGCTATCCCAGTTTGGCCAGTGCCTAAGAGCAACCCTGATTGAGAGAATCCTTAATCACAATAAAGCAATGATAAGCATCCTTGCTATGATTAAGTTGTGATCATTAAGTGATTAAAAAGCTTCAGTTTCAAATACTTTAAATTAAATAATTAATTCATTTGATTAGTCAGTTAAAAGAGACACAACTTATGTCACACTGCTGTCCCCCAGGCTCCAGGATTATAGGCAATAAGTATTACCATCCTCATGTTATACAATTTTCTGTAGAGCTGTAATACTGAGCAACACTCATTTTACCCCATGGCATGTAAGAGTGAGTGATTCATTTCCTTACATACATCATAAGGTTTATGAACACCTGTGAAATGCTTACATGCTACTCATTCTATATTAATATGCCTTTTTTTCTTTTGCTAATTCAGTCTCATATTCCTCTATATAAAGATGAGTGATGAATGCAGGCTATCTAACAGAAGATGCATCCATTTGTAACCTACATTCAACCAATTCTTCATCCATGCTACCATTTATTTAGTACTCCACTCAAAATTTTGTAACTCCAACCCTGAAGGTGTGTATGATTAATATGCACTCACCAGAATCATCTATATTAGCCTTTATATGGCAAAGTTAGGACAAAGAATTCAGAATTCAAGCTTTTTGTATTGCTTGGATCCTTTCTTGAATGTCATTGCCAAAAAGATAATCCCATTTAGGGATCAATAAAGTATAAGAATACCAGAGCACACTATATCATAAGCAATAAGAAATGACAGGTTCACACCGTCAAGCTCATACTAAGATCTCTCCTGCCCATGATAATGACTGCCCTCATCTCATCACAGCAAGAGCACCCATGTGTGAAAGTCAATCCACTGTCTGTGTGTGTTTTATTTATTCATTAGTGACGTGAAGCATGAGAGGGATTCAAGAGGTTCCATTCAAATAAGCTTACTGTCCCCAGAGCGGTGCTGTGGGCCTGTAAGTTTTGTGCGTGTGTGTGTGTGTGTGTGTGTGTGTGTGTGTGTGTGTGCGTGTGTGCGCGTGTGTACATGTGCATACGTGTGTGTTGAGTGGGGGATGGCTGGATGGATGGAGTACTTTCTTTTAATTTGGAAGCCCTTAGGGAAAATGTGCATATGCAATTACAACAGCCATCAGTGAAGGGGTGAGCAGAGAGGGGCAATGAATGGAAAAAGTAACAATGATGAAGAAAGAGATGAGATGATTTGGGATATTACCATTGCCTCTCCCCTCTCGTACTCTCTCTCACACACACACACACACACACACACACACACACACACCTCCCATTCCTTTCTCATTCCTGGGAAAAGATAAATGTAAGTAATGTGGCTATAATCCATTATAGCTAACTGACAGTGAGCATAAATTCAGCTGATCAGCTTGTGTGTGTGTGTGTGTGTGTGTGTGTGTGTGTGTGTGTGTGTGTGTGTGTGTGTGTGTGTGTGGTGGGGGTTGGGTCGTTATCATCATTGCCCAATTATCGTCTTATTACAGGCACTAAGTGGCCTCATATTAGGGTCACTGCCCCTAATTTCAGGGGAAAAAATAATTGTTAACCTTTCTAATGGTGATACACAGACACCATTTAGAAAACCCTGAGGGAAACCCATGCGATAATCAGTGAGAACTTTGACAGCACAATATGGCTACTGTTTAAAAAGTCTACATGCGTTTTTTTTTGTGACTCTCAAACATGCAGCCACAAGAGTACTCCAGACACTATCAAAATTAAGTGGTTAAAAAACACTGAGGGCTGATAGAAATGCTTGGATGTTGCAAATGATGTTCTTCATCAATAGAACACCTGGTAGTGTTTCCTCTATATGGCAAATTCTCACAATTTATTAAGTTTTAGCATAGAATTTTATACAGTAAATATGGCCAAAAGTGATTAAATCATATTTTGTAAGATCAAATTCAAACATTCATTTCCTAAAATGTATATAAATCTCAGAAGAGCCGTTAAACACTAGAAATCCATCTCTATTCCAGTGCCTTTTCATTTTGAGGACATTTTCTCCTGCCTCTCTACAGCTCTGAGTTCATTGCTAAGGGCAGAATAGGTTTGGGAGGGAAATACCCTTAAGTAAATTTTAAGCCTCTGTAGACATTCCAGATTCAATCAAAATTGTACTTTTCCATTCTTTTTTTATATCAGTAAAATCTTTCCCATTCAGTTATTCTCATCTCCCCTCTTCATACAATTTCATTTCTGCTCCCTCAGGTCCACTAACTGGGCAAACCAGACTGCTAGCAGACAAGAGGCTAAAACCTGTTTTAGACCACATGCTTTGATAAATGGACAGCTATATTTGACCAGAGGAATGGTCTGTTTAGATAAGAAAGAAAGATGCAGAAGGCTGTGAGCCATAGATATAGGAATAACATATGATACCTTTCTTTATATCATGGCACTTTTGAATTTCCAATTTGGACTGGTCAAAAAGTGTTGAAGCAGAATTTGTTCCAGCTGCAAGACAAATCACAGCTGTTTATTAATACACTAAATCTAATACAACTAGACAAATTATTTTGTTTTACTGATTTTTCAGGGGGAATTAACAATTATTTATGTAAAGGGATTTAAAAAGTGTGTAATTGTTGATTTGGTTAAGCTTTTTTGTAAAGAGCTGCTTATTTAGCATTTTAGGAAGGAGTCTCCACTGTTAAGCATGAGAATGTATTCAAATGGGAGTTTAAGATGGCGAGTTTAAGATGGCGATTTCAAGATGGCAAGTTCAACATGGCGAGTTCAAGATGGGAGTTCAAGATGGCGCCGGTGAGGTCGGCTTTTTCGACTGCTTTTATTGAACTAGTTTTATGCCGGACAGTCGTAGAAAGCATTTCACTGCATGTCGTATCCTGTATGTATGTGTATGTGACAAATAAAATTTTATTTGATTTTATTTGAAATGAACTGTGTTGCTGTTTCCCAATAGCAGATTACTTAAAACAAGAAGACTGAAATGAAGGCAAAGGAGAAAATTTTTCCTTTTATTCATTTATAATGAAATGGAACCAACTTGAACCTTTCAACAGATTAAACATATTAAATGATTACATTTTTTTTTTTTTACTAATTTTAAATAAATTTTATTATTAAACAAAATAATTTTTTTGAATGTCATGTATTTGATAGCATTTTGCTTTGGTATAAGAAGAATAAGGCATTTGCTGTTTAAGACATGCTGTTATTGGAAAATGATCAAATCCAGCAATAATCAAATCTATTCTATTATTCTTTATAAAAAACTGGATCTGTTCAATCTAATAATGTTCACATCGAGTTCCCATACACTTTCACTGCATTACCCCAATCATTCTACTTTCGCTATCGTTTTTATTTTAATTGCTTATCTTATCACACCAGTACTTTACAAACACTGTTATGGATACAGATTTTTCCTCTTTAGGATTTCGTTTCATGGCATGTCAATTCATATAACTATAAAACCTTTTCATGCTCACTCTGCTCAAAAATGTCATAAAATCAACCAGATTGTATAATAACTGTTGGAGCATTCAAAATAATTCCTGGACCACATAGGGTCATGTGATATCGTTTTTGCAGCAGGATCCCGAAGGATCTGCCTCAAAATAAGCACTGATCTGTTTATCAGTTTATTGCATGATCTATTTTGTGGTTTATTGGATGATCCGACATAAAATATTTGTTTTGTTTCAAGTAGCGAGCGGGGGAGTACAAAAGCTGAAATAGGCAAATAATATGCTTTTACCACCAAAAGTGTTCATTGATAGTAAGGCACAAAGTTCTACAGAGTATGAAAGTTGCTATTAATAAATATCAATATCAAATTTGGCATTTCAAAGCTAAATGATTTGATGATTGATTTAAGGACGTTTATTAGGGTAGAAACAAATACTCTGAATTGGCCGAATTTAATCCCAATGATGCCATAGCCATATGAAGCCACTGGAGCAAAATGCTCTCCTATCAATAACTCACAGCACTTATGTATCCTGAAGAGGGTGGAACGTGATTTAGTCTGTGGATTCTACACTGCATGAGCAGCAATTCAAATGAGGTGGTTGGCTGGCTTCACATGATCTGAAAGAAGCATGTGTTAGCCTTCACCCACACCAGTTGGTAGCTGTCATAGCATAGGGGAGAGCTGAGTGTGGGTGGAATTGGCAGGTCACCAAATTGGAGAGAAAAATGGGGCAAAAAAAGAAAGAATCCACCTGTGCCAACTCATATTAAATATTGACATTGCTTAAGGATATATTGAGGAGCAGGGTTACAACTTCAAAATAATCACATTCATTCATTAGGATCGCTCAAATTTTACATGATCAGAATGACTTGAATTATATTTGAAGTTAGCAAACAATCTTCAAAAATGTATTTATTTATTGTGTTTTCAATGAACTTTTATTTCTGTGTACATAATAATGATAAATGTTCAAAATTTCATTGATTTGGCTCAAATAGAAACGGGATAGGAAGTCTATTCCACAGTCCACTCAAGCATTAAAAAAATCGCAAGAAGAAAGCAATCAAACCCACTTTTCTTGTGGCATTCTGTAGATATTCTAATAGAAAGTCAGCTAGAAGTACAAAACAAACTTATGAATCGAAATGGCTGGCATACAGAATGCCAATGTGTCTTTCCTCTCCTGCTGCAACCAATTTATATTTTCCATATGAGGCCTAAATGGAGAAAAGAAGTCATAGTGTGCCCTCCCATACTGCAATGGTTCCCTCAGGAGACAATCCTGGTCAAAAGTCAAGGCAATTCGAATTCGTCTCCTCTCTACCTCAGCAGCACTGCACCGGTACACAGCCACCCTCCAGTGCTTTACTGGGCAAACTTCTCCTCCCTCCCCGAAAGAAATGCTCAACTATTTTAAATGGTAATTACCACAGCATTTTGAGCTGTCTGGAGCCTGTCATAATGCAGGGAGAGAGAGAAATGAAAAAAGGGGAAAAGTTCTATGTAAATGGAACTTGAATAAAGAGGCAATGAGTGTGTGTAAGGGGTGTATAATATGGTGAGTTGACCTGTGGGTCATGTGTTTGGGGAAGAAGTTTGGGGATGGGAAGGTGAGGGAGGGTCAATGTCGGCACAGTGGTCATAATTATTTACGGGGAGGTCACTCGCCCCGAGAGAGCAGAGGTGAAGAAGGGTGAAGAGAGTGGAAGAGAGGGACAGAAAGGAAGGAAGTGTGATAATGATGTTTCTCTCGTTCTTACACACACATGCGCGCACACACAAGCCCACTTCTATGTTAAAACAGGATATTTTAGTACTAAGTAAAGATTTTAATGAAATGTAGTTAAAAGCTTTAGATTATCAATTACACTGTATATTATAGTGAGACATTTCTAAAGATTATTGCATGCCTTGTGCTAAGGTTAGGTAAATATCTTTTCTATACTATGTCATATTAAATCTACTCAGAGCCAGCTCCCTTATGTAACCCATACAAGATATGTTATACAAAGCTATTTAGATCATGCAGGAAATGCTTAACCATCTAAGTTGCAATAGCTCATGCAGTGCTTTTTCATTTGTAATGAATAATGTTAAGGACAAACCAGTTGTGTAGTTAATTAATTTCACTTTAACAATCTATCAGTATTTAGTTTAGATATTCCAATGCATGGTTAATTCCATTGGCAAAAACGAATATGTAACGGTTGATTGTTTCCCTATTGTACAAAGATGAATAAATAGCATTTAAAATCCACCACTGTGCAAACATATGACCAACCAGCTTGTCTTATTACATTGTTTTTCTATTACTTTATTACGTTAGTGTTCTAGTGTAATGATAACACTAGCTCGACCTGCCAATTTTGACTACACCCCACGAAAATCACATACACGTACGATTTGTAGACTCCATTGCTGAGAATATGTTTGAGGTGTTAATGGTGGGTTAATGGATTAAACAAGTTTTAGCTAGTTCAAAAACTACCTAAATCTAAATAAATGCAAATAACTAAAATCTATAGGTGAAAAAAAGAATAAAGTAAAAATAGCTGTCACAACTGGTGGTGGTTGAGGAGAATCCCCCCTTTCATATGTAAAGCGCTTTGAGTGCTGCAGAAAAGTGCTATATAAATGTAACGAATTATTATTATTATTTATTATTATTACTGTTCTGGGTACAACAGATAGTAAAAAAAAATGTTATATAATGAAATTCATTAATTTTTATTTTATTTCTAGCCTTCTCTGATTTACTCTCAATGTCTGAAACATGGCAGTCGTTATATTGGTGACTCCAAAATGCTCCCTGATGTGAGTGAATATGCATGCGTTTGTGTGACCCATGTTCCCGGAATAGACTCCAGTATCCACCTTGACCCTGAGCAGAATAAACAGTCTACTACAGATGAATAAATAAATATTTCTACCTGGTATATTAGACAGCTGCATGTTACAGTGTTGTTCATAAAAGCAGTCTCAATCATGTGTAGGATGAACTGCACCTAGTACATCATAGTGAAACAGTTTGGGGAGTGTGAATGAGGACCACAGTCACCACACCAGCAAGCAGTAAGCACGGCATAGTGAGAGTCCATGACTCTCTTTCTCAGATCCATGACAGGGCAAAACTTATCAGAATGTCTGAAGCAGCAATTAGACAGTGACAAAAGCTTTAGAGTATAAAGGGGCTTAGTTTCATTTAAGAGATGAACAGAAGCCTAAAGCTCCCCCTTCATTCCTTTTCTTTTTCCCTCCTCCAACAACACCCCTCTCTTTTACCACGCAAACAGATTCATCACAGACCCAACTATCCTCTCATCCTGTGCTCTTTCCACAAGCAACCTAATTAGTTCTAAATAGAGAACACTGATGTAGGGGGCAGAGAGAGAGTGTGAGAAAGAGAGTAAGTGAGAGAGAGAGAGAGAGAGAGAGAGAGAGAGAGAGAGAGAGAGAACTATCATGTCTGTTTGCGCACGCGTGTAATTGTGATTGTGTGTTTATCCTTTTCTTTTTCCTCCCATTCTTCTCTTTTTCCATTGAAAGAAAGCCTTCAAAGAAGCGATTGTGCAGCGTGGGCATGAAGTGGGCTGTTGGTAAGCGGCAGCACTGAAAGCGGACAACACAACACAACAAACATGGCTGCATCTAATCAGAACCCTCGGTTAATGTAAACAATGTCATTTTTTGCCCTTAATGAGCCAATTTTCCCTGGATACGAGAGGCTAACAATTGGGGCAGCGCCTTTGATGTGCTTCATTTGAAGGTTTGTTTGTGATCGCTGGCACTTTTGTTATAAGCCCCATGCCAGGGCCCTTTCATCTCTCTGAAAAAGAAGAGCTACATCTCACTTAGTCTTCTCCACCCCCAACCCCAAAAAAAGGAGAGAAAAGAGAGAGAGAGGAATGACTCCATTTTTTAATAAACAATCTCTCATCAGCTGACCTCCCTCCTCCTCCTCTGCCTGTGTGTCTTCCACCTCCTCAGAACACATACACAAGCACATCCAGGAATAAAACAAGGGCATTGGGCTGGTGTCTATAGTGTTCAATTGGCAGGCTCATTAAAAGGCACCCCAGTGTGTGTGTGTGTGTGTGTGTGTGTGTGTGTGTGTGTGTGTGTTTGTGAGCATGTGTGATGCTGACAGGGCTTAATTAACATGGTCTTGACAAAAGGTGATGTAGACCAAAGAGGCAGCCGGCAGCCAGGTGTGTGTGTGCAGAGCCTTTCAACATCATGCAGCACTGAGGTCCCACACTGACCAATAGAGGCCATGCATATGAGAGAGATAGGGAGAAAGAAAGAAAGAGAGAGAGAGAGAGAGAGAGAGAGAGAGAGACTATATCTCATCGAAAATTGATTGAGCCCACAGCCTAGGCATTTATACTTACACAGGCAGCTCAAAAAAATCTGATTTGAGCAGGAAAGATTTTTTGAGACAGTTTTTAAATTTTGAAATTTGACTTCTAAACACCACTCTGGGACATACAAATAATAGATTTCTATAATATTTTCAAATATGAAACCAAAAAAAAGTTTGCGTATCTGATTTAAAAAAAGAGATTCACAAATCTCCTTTCATCTGAAGCTTGAAGTTTCTACTTCTACTGCTTATTTCAACTATGAATATTTACCAAAAGAAACCAAAATTAGTATTCAAGTGTAAAAAATACTGAAATGTCTCATAAAATAATCATCTCATAATTATATTGTAATATTATATTATTTTTCATCGTTCAAGATATCTTTACTTGATAAGATGTATGAAGGCAGTTTTGTGGTCACTATGTTCTACAACAAATGTATTAAGACCCATTACTGGACATTCCCTTTATGTAAAACAATTTCTGGCAAATGTAAAGGTCAAGCAGTTGAGATAAAATTTTCCTTGCCCTGCACTACTTTGACCCACTCCTGTGTCATTAGTTCTGTTAAAGTTGTAATAAAGACACTGTCTAATAAATGATAAATCAGTTACGCCTCACTGTGTCTTCTTCTTCTTTTGGCTGCTTTCATTAGGGGGTCGCCTCATCTGTCTCCATACTACGCTGTCCTACATCTGCCTTTTTTAAACCATCTACCCGCATGTTTTCCCTCACCACATCCATAAACCTCCTCCCTGGCCTTCCCCTTTTCCTTCTTCCTGGTGGCTCAATCCTCAGCATTCTCCTACCAATATACCCCATGTTTCTCCTCCGCACATGTCCAAACCATCTTAATGGGGCCTCTTTCACTTTGTCCCTAAAACATCCTACATGTGCTGCATGTGTGTGTGTTGGACTGTAAGTGTTACTACAGTGAGGTGCATGCTCACTGGTTACTTGTGGCATGACTAGTGTTTTATTTCCTCAATATACTATCATTCACTTACTGTTTTTTGTTGTGTGGCAGCCTGATAGGTGAGCATAAACATTTTTGTCACACTCCTTCACAAATTAGATGTCTTTGATCTCTATCTTTGTTTTATAACATCTAATTCTTTTTTTTTCCAATAAAAAATAATACAAATTATCTCAATTCACACATATTAATTAATAATAGAAGAAGGTATGAAGCAAACAATGTTTCCAGTGTGGCAGGCACATTACCCTGTTGAAAGGGGGCACTGGTTTAGTTGTTCTGCAAATATATTGTATGTGTCAAAGGTAACATTTACATAAAGGCCAGTTGTTTTTCCTTGAAACAATTTACTAGGTACTAACCATTGAATACCAAGGGCACCACTCAAGACCTGCTTTTTTGCTATTGAACTGGAAAGTCTGATAAAAATGGCTTGTTATGCTGTTTACCATATTTACCAGCACATTCATCATTCTTTACTTAAAACACATTTCAGTTTACACACCCTCTTTTGTACCATCTCTGCGTTAAAATATAGTAATCAATAGCACATACTTTATGTATACATGTAGTAGTAGTAATACTATTATAAGAAGTAGAAGATGACATTTTTTTACCATATATACTTGATATGCAAAATCATGTCTTTTTAAACACAATTTAAATTCTTCACACACCCACACAAAAGTTGCAATGGAAAGAATGTCATTATGTACAGGTGCTTTCTATTTATGACCACAGACAAAAAACAGACACATCACCTGCTGGAGGCGAAGGAGAAGAAAATAGAAAGAGACATAACAGTGGTGAAAGAGGCTGTTTGGAATCAATAATGTCCTCTGATATGACTCATTTCCCAGCAGCACCCTCTGTTTGCCTAGCTGCCCTGTTTCTACCCCTAAGGTCAGGTGTGTGCGTGTAAGCATTGGAGATCTGTGTCCAAGCTAAAGTGGTTCTGGAAAGTATTAGTACAAGCCCATGTCAAAGTAAACTGAAACGTGTCTGGCACAGGAGGAATTTCGCTGGGCAATGCACCCTTATTCTTTTGCTTTGCTGTTTCACTGTTTCAAGCCATGCTTACTCTGTTAAATGTCTTCTAGTCATTTTTCTTGTAGTGAATGGGAAGTCCACAATTTTGACATGATCAATGAAGAAATTATTGATTGTTTTTATCCCAGTTCAGGCTGTGGATGTCGTCAGCATGCTAATTTATTTCATTCCAACTTTTAAAGTGTAGACAATGTAGAAAAGAAATGAAAGGATTCCTATCAAAACTGAGAAATAAAGTGGCACAAATTACAGCTCCAGTCATATAATGCATGACACAATAAGAACACAAATAAAATGTTTCAAATATATAATATTATAATATAGCTACAAAATGCTGTTCAATAATCAAGTCTCTATTGTATGATCCGAACTGTGACATATTGGCAACTTTATTTTGTAGGTATCCTGAAGTCTATCTTTAGAGGCCAGACCACCCAGTTTAAAAATAGATTATTCATATTACTCATTTCTTCTTTTCCCACAGTTAAGAATAAAGTGCAATATTTCCCGGAATGTAATTCTAAAATTGTTTTCATGATTCTTTTTTTAATGTACTATATTTAGCCTAGTTATGAGTATGAAGTCAGCTCATGAAGTCAGGTCAGTCACATTTTCACAAAATACAAAACTATTAACTCTCTCTCTCTCTCTCTCTCTCTCTCTCTCTCTCCTCCCTTGAGTGAAACAATGTTTGCTTTGCATAATGGTTGTGTTTTGTTGGGTTAGGAAGATACACTAGTGTGTAAGAAAAGGTAGGGCTACTTTTCTTTTACCCTGACCAGCTCCCTTTACCCCCAAACCCCTTGTTCCCAACCTTCCTTTTCCTCCTCCTCCTTCTCCCTCACTCTCTGCATCAGCCCTCCATGTGCTCTGTCCCCATCTCTCCAGGAGGCAGTTGTCAATCACCGCTGTCTCCCAGAATCCCGCTGGAGCTCATTGTGCCCGCGGTCGCCAACGGAGGCAAGCGCTCGGAGGCAACGGTGGGCCGCAGATGGAGAGCGTGCTGTCAATCATTGTCACTAATTATTAATTTCTGTCACTCAGCCCCCGTAGCAACCATGCTCTCTCGCTCCCCCTCCCTTCCCCTTTTCTCTCTATATATCTCCCTATCCCTGGCTCTGTGGCTGTGCCTCTCCCAGGGTGAGTTGAATTGGTATGCCACCTCAGTGATGGAGAGTTCAACCGTTCATTGTGTGTCTCACACTATGCACCCTCACCCCTCTCCCAGGTCAGTGTGCTGCACTCACTTTATGGTTTTAATTGTATTTTATTCTTCACCTGGTCTTAACCCTAAACCCTTGCAGCCTAGTGTTAGAGACTGAAAAGAAACAGTCGTCTGTGATTCATTATATGTGCTGATTATACAGTTCCTGTATTATTGCGCACTTAGATTTGATCCATCTCTGGACACTGGGAAAAAAAATCTGTCCCTTTATCCTTTTCACCTCGTTAAATGCCTAACCCCAGAACACACATGCACTAACCCCTGCTACTCCACATAAGAGCAAACCTGTTCAGCAGTTAATCCGAAACTTCACTCCTCCCCCATGTCCACTTAAATATTGGGTGTGGCTGTGGTGTGAGTATAATGATGCGCACAGGCAAAGGCCAGCTGGACATGAGAACTCCCTCAGCTCTTCCCTCACATACTGCTTCATTCACTCACATTAACAATTCCAATACCCATCCACCCTCCATCACACAACCCTGCTCTGCTGTCTGTCTGTCTTTCACTGTCTGTCATTTTGGCCCCTCACAACTCCCCCCATCAAGTTCTTCGTCTTCTTCCCAAGTTTCCTGGGCACTCCTTTACTCCTTCTTTTTTCAGATTCTCCCATGTGCCCATTTCTCATCCCTCTATTCATGAGCTCTTTCACTCTGCTGGAATCATGGAGGTGAGCCACAATCCAGCTGATTGTCCCTGCCATCTCTTTTGAGTTCATAAGTAATGAACAGGTGATCATTTGTGGCACAAGTACACTCAGATTTGACAGTTGCCAACCATGCTCATACACACATCCGCCGACAAATAAGAAAATCCTGCAAACCAAGCAACTTACTATCCTGCATACTATATCGGATGCAATGCAAACAACCTGCTTGACTTCATAACAGCATGCTGCACTGTTTGTCCATTTTATACAACGACTTTTAAAAAATTTGTCAGAGTAGGAAAAAAGGAGGAAAAACCTGTGCTGTTTTAAATGTGCACATCATGTCCTTGTCCCATTTAAAAACCCAGCCATCTCCTTCAAGTTTATTAAGTATGCCAGAAATTTCATTTTATGTTTCTTTTTTTTTCTTTTCAGGGTGAACAGGCTGACACCATGACTTTATGAAGAGTTATGGGTGTAATTGCAGGAGAAAAACAGAAATGCAAATTGCCCACCAATTATGCACTTCCTAAAACGCAAACAGGGAGAAAATCAAATCTACAGTTTGGAGCTGCTTCTCAGTAGAGCAAGGACCAAAATGTTCTCATGCATGTCTTATGAATTTTAAAGCAGATTCTGCTTGACATGTAGTATTATGTCAATCATATACCTTTTGTAGATGAGGACAATATGAGATACTTTGGTAAATAAAGCAAAGTTCTATTTAATAAAAGAAAAAATAGACAAGAAAGATAATTTGATGGGGTTTTTTTTCTTCATTTTGTTATATGTTTCCACCCAGTATAAGTTAGAAGCTTTGACATGATCTTGTTTAATATCTGTGTTATATGAAGTACCCTAGTCAAAATTTAAGATGCATTTCTTGAAAACGATTCATGGTAAAGGAACATTCTGAAAATGTATATATGCTCTATGCTTCACTCTATCATCAAAAATGCCTGTATTTTTTTAATTTTTTTTTTTATTAAAGGTGGCTTAATTCTAACACACTCAAATACAAATGAAATGACTACAGCTTTGGCTCCTATTAAGGGCTGAAACTTGTATCATCCTTAAGCCACATAAAACCCATGAACATGGCTCTGTAAGCTAAATTGGTTCAGCAGGGAGATACCTAGCAGAGTTTTTGCATGAATGTCTGCTGCTGTGGATGGTCCCACATGGGTAAGATTTGCACTTCATTTATGCCTATGACCCATACTTGCTTTTTTTTGTGGATTATTTTGTCTAGATGCTGTAGATTTCAATATAAGAACTGCATTATATTATACAACATGCGCACACTGGACATCCTTTCAACTATTTTCTAGTATCAGTGTCTTTTCTCTCCAGAATCCCTCAAAATCCCTTTAGTGTTTGTTTTCTCTCAAAGTTTCTTCATGATGTCGATTCAGGGAATTTGGCTGCTTTGTTATTGATGTGCGCACTTTGGCCTTTCACTTGTTCAAAAATATGAACATACATATTTTTGTAAAGATGCCTTGTGACAATGTCTATAAATTATATTACACAAAACAACTCACAAAACCCATAGTTGCCACCAATAGACAGATAATGAATTCAAACCGTTTTAGAGTGGATTTCTGAACATTAAATTGTAAACATAGTGACATTATAAGTGATCTAAAAAATATTAGTCATAATAGGTCATCAGATATAATTGTGTTCATGCTGAAAGGCCATTTGAGAATCATGCGACATGTACTGTACGTGTGGGACAGCTTACTACATATGTCTAGACTCTATATGTGAGAAGATGTAGACCAAAGCATTTAATAGCATATGAGAAATATTAATTTATCTCATGAGTTACAAACAATATATATACCTACATTTTAACCTTCATAGTTTGATCAAATAGATCACACAACTTGATTTTGTATGTTAATGGACTACTGATGGCCCCAGAACAGTTTCCCTGTTTGTCCTACCCTGATGGCAGGGCTGATGCTGAAAATGCTAAAAGCACTCAACAATGCTAATGTGGGACTTCAAATAGTGCTTCCTATTGCGGCACTTTCTGATGAAAAATGGCTTCTTACTGTGTTCAACAATCAATTGTCAGGTTATAATGACATTTAGCAAAATACGTCCTAGACGATAATGAACAGATATCAGTCAAAAAATAACCAAAGATTTACCTTGCAATATAAACATTATATAAATAATTTAATCCATGTTTATTTGAGAAATGGGGAGAAAAGATTTACAGATTAAAACTGCACCAACATTGCGTCATCTCTGCCAACCTGTCAACACTGGAAAATACATTATTTCTAACAAAATAATCAGTTTTCCGAGCGGAAATAGGAATGAATCACGGCAACTCACTCTTTTTTTTTTTTTTTTTTTACCTCAATTCATCCTTTTGTATTTAGTGGTGATGTAAAAATAAATCCCTCCATTTTCATTTCCTCTGGCTGCAGTGAGAAGTTTCTTTCTAATTTCTAATATCTTTTTGCTATAGGAAAAGCCTTCCACAAAGACCCATTAACCAATGATGACAAAGTGTAATGTTTTGAAATTCAGTCTACATAAATGAAATCTGAGAAATACAGGTTGATTGTATCAGAGTAGAAGTAACTTTTGAAAATTGAATTATATAAAGTTTAAACTGGACAAAAACAGCAAAACTCAGGCAGAGAAGAAATGTTCTAAAACAATTTAAAGCACACAAAGGATGCGTTTCTTTAGCGTTACTCTGCACCACGGCCACATACTGTAAATATATTTTATATTCATTTTTTATTTTAGATTTTGAGTGGGTTTGAATGTTCCCCTCACCTGCACTAGATCTTTATTTTCACAAGTTGGTGTAAATAAGGTGATGACCTATCTATGCTTAAAGTTTGCAGTACAAAAGTAATTCATGTTACTGAAAGCCTAAAGGTATATGCTTGCTCTCCTACACTGAAGTGGTAATGTATACTGGGAAACAAAAGCACACATATCTGAGCTTATGTCAGAACTTGCCCTTTCCACTATGATTCATTAGAAGTGCATGCCATTTGCAAATTTGGGAACATGTTTTGTATCTAAAATTCTGAATGTAGCTTTTTATAGAGTCTGTTACTAAAAAAAATAAACATAAACAAATGGCCTAGGTGTTTGAAATAACAAGTGAACTCAGGGAAATAAATTTTAGGTTCAAGGTATATAAAAATGGAATTTAGAGCTTTGTTCAACCTAGCTGAACAAAGTGAAAATAGGAATCAAAAGCAAAAACAAGAATGTAAACTTCTGAATGTAAACATGTGCCGTATATTGATGAGTGTTTGAGGATTCTGTATGAGTTTCCTCCGACTTCACAGCAAGTTTGGTGATTCTAAATAACCCCCAGGTGTTAATACGTCTCCGGTGTCCTATCCAGGTTATATGTCAGCCCCATGCACAGTGTTCATAAGACCAGCTGTAACCCTGACTAGGATCAAGCAGTTACTGACGTGTATCAAACCAACAAATCAAGCCCACTATAAAAAGTACATCGGAAGCAGAATAAAAATAACCATGCACTATTATTACTGGTGTCAAGTCATTGTGGAAGTCATCAAACATTATACTTTTAGAGTGCATCTTACATCATCCTGATTTTAGGAATTAACATAAGTTACACTGACTCTAGGTTTCAGAATTGACAGTGTGTAGATAATCTTCTCTTTGAGCCTGGCACCTCACACACATGTACTGCTGAAACACTGACTGTGTGAATAATGTTTTGAATACAACTTTTCCTGTGGCAGAACTTCAATAATTTCATAGACTAATAATTATAGAAATTGAATTAGGAACGCTGTTAAAACAAAGCAAATAGACAGCAGGACATACTACTATGTTGGAAATGTATTCTATATGCACATAAATTTGAATGGAACTCCAGATTCTAGTTGAACCTCATATCAGGATTGGTTCACCTTTCACTCCAACAGTTTATAAGTGAATTTAGATGTTTTATGTCTGTTTCAGCAGATTTGTAATAAAGCAGTGACTCGAAGGTTAGAGGACAGAGTATGATGAGGTTAAAAAATGGAATATACAAAACATTTATATGAATATATTGTATACATACCACTCTTTTACAGATTTCTCCTATTTATGCACATTAGAATTAGAACATAGATATTAATAGATTTTTTAAAGATTAGAGTGATCTTTAAAGATTAAAGATCACTTTTTTTATGCTTAATATATCAAATAATTCTGTTATTTCATATAAGTTAAAATGCTATTAAATTGTTGTAAAGTTATAATGTTAATAAATTGTTACAAATTCTTGACTAAAAGTCTCTAAATAATAATACCTTCTTTTATTTGCTTGCACCCGTTTTAAGGTTATTTTATTGGGGTTTTATTTTTTGTTATACCTCAGATTTAACAGTAACAGCCCTGAGACGCTCTAAATGCCGAACCTAAAATGAGCTCCAGCTTCATGTTGCACAGAGACAGAGGGCAAAAAAAAAAGTGGTGTAGTTTTTATACATTTTGACAAAGATCACATTTATTTGTAAAAAGAATTATTACATTTATGAATTGACATTTCCTTAGAAAAGCTACACCCATTGCATTCCTATAGCGCAAAAAATAAATGAATAAAATAAAAAGATTACTCGGTAAAATCAAACACGAGTGCATTCATTGTCCTTGTTTGGTGTATATTGATTGGTGAATTTCTATTGTAGACAGCATGACTTTATTTGACTTGACTTTGAATAGTTCTTTATTTTGCATAATAAATATTTGAAAGTAAAATGTTTGGAGCATGTGTCCTGCAGCTCTGCATTGACTTAAAATATGTGCTAGAAGAGAAGTAAAATGTCTAATATTTACCTGAAATCCCTGGAAGATCTGAAAGGAATACAATACACACAGTCACTTAGATATTGTACAGACCGTTTGCAAAAGGAATCCTGTTCTTTTACGACAAAACAAATTAGATCACTTGCATGCAATATATACAAAAGTAATGAGTATATACACTCATTAAATCAAACCACAATTAAATCTTTTTTTTTTTCTCTTGTGGTTTTCTGTTTGCTATTTTCACCACAAACATTGACATTTACTAAGTGTTATAGAGACCCCTAGTTATTCACAGCAATAGTTCTCAAACAAGAACCTCCAGCAGTTCTTGAAGCACAGACAAAGGGTCCATGATTTCTTTCTATTATTGCACCAATAGCAAATCAATGATTTTTAAATATATAATTGAGTTCATTTTTTTGTTCGTTTTTCATTTTTTATCAGTTGAAAGGGTCTACAGATGCAAAAGTTTTCAAGAACCTCTGTTTGAACCTCACTGTAGTATTTTTTACTGCAGAATTCTTATTTTAATGCTAGGCAATTAATATCCAAAGGGAATTAATTGAAAAACATACAATATAAAAGACTCATTATACATTGTTGGATGAAGACAATAAGTCAAGTATAAAGTACTAGATTGCTTTAAGAACTTTTTTGACTAACGTATTGTTCCTAGAAAAGTTGTGACCTTGTGTGTCATTGTTTCTTGGGTTTTTTTGGAGACGGTCTTGTCAAAGGCATTCAGAGCCTCTCAGCAACACCTGTGGTAACAGAAACACTTTTACTATTTGAAAATCAACATCTACGAGAAGCAAATCAGACAGGACAACCGCTCTCTTTATTTTCTGCGAGAATAGAATAAAGAATATGACACCGATACTTTGAGTCATTTTCTAAAATAATTTTAAAAGGCAAAAATTTAATACAAAAAAAAAATACAAATACCAACATGACTAGAATTAATATGTGCAACACAAATTTACAGTAGATGAGTGGTGTATAATGTTTTAAACTGTGTATAGGTCAGACCTTGAATATTAATTAAACAGAATATAAGATACCAATTAGTTGAGGTGAGACAAAACTATAAAATTGTAAAGAAATTAAGACTCTGGGAACTCCCACACAATAATTTCCTGAGTTTAAACTTATTTTAATGGCACATCCATGAGGATATTTTTAAAGAATTAAAATAAAATAATGTTGACATATAAATGTTTTCAATGCATTAAATGCAAAGTGGCACAACATTAAAATGGCTGTTAATAAATCACACAAGATCTATTTAGCAATTTTTACCAGCATTCAGAAATGTTCAGAGAACAAGAGATTAACTGCAGGTATCCTACAATAAAATGAAAGAAAATCTTAGTGACACACTGTCCCCCCAGGCTAATTTCAGTAAGACATTTCTTTCTGGAAAGAAAAAAATAACTTGTTGATATAGTGGATATAGATGTTTCTATGTAGCAGAAGAGATGTGCACAGAGAGATGCATTGTATTGGAATGTGCATATGCTTCTTTAACACATCACACAGATCCACTCCGTACTGAGGTGTGATCGAGGTGAGATTCATAGTGTCTGTACTGCAGTTTCAAGAGATAGAGAATTGACTCCTCCAGCAACCCACAACATATTTGCTGAGTCGGTGCATAGACAGTACTTAACTTCTTGGATTATCCTTGCAATAAAGTCTCAGGAAACCACTACGTACTGATCCATCTATTTTCATGGCCACCAGAGGCACATCTGCGTTTTCCAGAAACAGCACTCTCTCCTCGAGTGTCTGAGGATCAGCAATCAGCTTAAGATATTTTTGTATTTCTAACTTGCTTTGTACGCAAGTGCATGCTCATGATCTTCAGACACTGAATGAAACCGGTCATGGCACACATTTTTTCTCATTAAAAAGTTTACATGTTTTGGGAGGGATGTGTGCTTTTATTCTTTCTTAGCAACTGGATGTTCCCCTTGAGGGTCGATTTTTGTGTCTCTTAAGACAAGTTCTTTTCCCAACAAGGTTCACTTACTTTTCTCATGTCACTGTTTACCATCTGCTACTGAAACTCAAGGAAAATCCCAGTGCTTTGCTCTGAAATATGTTAGCATATAAAAGATGGTATATAATATGTATAATGTAATCTTAAGAATTATTCAGATAGAGGTAGCCTCATTGTGTACTTTTTTGAGTAGTGAGTAATAATGTGCCTCGACCTAGATTGTTACCCAAATAAAATCATTAGGTTTAACCATTGCCACCCCACTGTAAAAAGTGTGGCTATGCCATCGTAATATGGCATGGCGAACTGGCACCAATCTATTTACATTTATTCCTCAAATCCAGTTTAGAATATTTCCTCATGTCCAGACTGATGGATGAAATCAGACAGTTACAATATTGTACTGATCAATTAAAGCGTCCTTTTTTTTTTCTTTTTAAACGATGGGACTTTGGTTGATCTTCAGCATTGTCTCATGCTAAAAGACATTGACTTTATTGCTCTTCTGGATCTTGAAGGTGAAAATAAAATCATCATTTTACTTTATTACTCCCATGTTTGTGTTAGGCAACTGTATAGTTATTTATTTAAAACTCTAACTAGGTTTGCTTCTTTTTCCTTTGTAAAATCTACATGTTCATCAGCTTACACGGTTTCTTGAATGCAGTCTGGGCAACAAATAGATTCTGTTCAGCTGTTTTGTGTGGATTATTGAGCAATATACTGTACCTGCTGGTGTGAATAAGGCTTTACTTTATCACCTTAGCGCTTGTGTTTTCTCCTGACTGAGCTCTCGGTGGAAAAAGCACTCTGTAGCTGCACCTAGTGGTCAAAATCATTTCTAACCCTAAAATACATGTACAGTACACACTTTTTAAATTTATTATAAAACATTTTTATGAAATGATCAGCCATTACAACACTTCTAAATGTTTTTCAATCTGTAAAATTAGGGATTAAAAGGACTGGAGCACAAACACTCCACTTGTTGCTGAAGCAAACGAGAATTCTACACTTACACGAAAACACATGCTTGGCTATTATTTGGAGACAACAAGAGCAAAACAGAGTTGTTGTTTACCCCAGTGCATGTGCTGAGGCACACACAAATGAAAAGAGTCACATGGATGTGGATGATTGCAACCTGCCTTTTTTCATTCTGGTTTACTTTTCAATAGATCTTATATTTAACTTGTACAGGCATACTTCTATAACAAAAGAAGTTATGTTATCAATTAAGGAGCTCCACTGCAGCCAAATCTGGATCTGAATCCTAGATGTAATAAGAATAAAAGTCAAGTGATATAATTTCAGTTTCAAGAATGAGGTGGCAGTGATGTAGGATCAACTGTAGTACCTTTTAAAAAGCATTATAGCATGGGAAAGTGCTAAATGTAATAGACAGACCTGATGAATTAACTGTGAGAATCAAATCAATTATTTCGAAACTTGAAAAGTACATATAAATCAAACCCCTACACCAATAATTCTAGCCATTTCCACTATAGTGTTTGTGTTTTGCCATTCTGTAACATGGTCAAATGACCTTGGCTTTCATTTTAGACATAAGCTGTGACTAACCTTATTAGAATTTTGTGAAAGTTTTTATTCAGTGATTAGAACCTTTTCAATAGATTCTGATTTTAAATCTTTTAAGCCAATTAATAATAAATCACTTATTCAGTTGTAGCTTTATGACATTACAAACAGCATGTGGTATTAAACCTTAAACTTTCCGTATACAGCTACAAATAACTCATATAGAAAAATCAAGCATTAATCAAGACTATTTTACCTAGCAAAATATAGAGTAATGTAAGATTTTAAATAATTGTATAAATAGTCAATTGAAAAGGAAACACATGTAGATTACAGTATGTAGATTACAAAAGAAAAGACACACTTACGAACACGCCACTTCTTTCCCGCCCCCACCTCCCGCTTCAGAGCTTTGGCAGCTTCACATCTGACTTGAGGAGTGACAATCCACTGTCAACAACCATCCCTGAACTACATCGTGCTGCCCCACATGGCTGCACCACGTCGAGCATGCTTCACATTTGTTACACCCAGAAAAACACTGTCTAACAACTAAGGTTCTGTCTAAGCCCACTGGACTCTCACACACACTGCATACCCCCCTTTTTTTACCATCTATCTATGGCCAGAAACCTCCGAAGTGAAGCGAGAACAGCATATTTTAAACCTGAGTCTGATGAGAGCACAGAGCTTGCAATATGTTTTTCATGATCCTTGTGAATAGGCAATGAGAGAAGAGAAGATTCTTGCACCTCTAGCTGGAACTAGAGTCGGTATACATAGTCACACACTCAGGCAGCTTCACTTGGAGACACCGAATGTGGACGGGTTCAGACAAGGGGAACAGGACATCCTTGTGTTAGCGATTATCCAGTGCTTCTCCATCGTGTTCCATTAAGTTTAAACAAGCATGGGGGAACACACACACACACACACACACACACACACACACACACACACACACACACACACACACACACACACACACACACTTCGTTCAGATGCTGAGCCGGTCCAAGGGCCTGACTGTGCTGTCCTGTGCATTGTATCTGCATGAGGCTGAGATAATGGCATCTGTCGCTGCTACTTTAGTCACAGCCGCTCGTGCATTGCCCATTAGCTTACTGCTGGCTGGCTGCCCTGCCTTGACATGCTCTGATGCCCTCCCACAAAAATACAGGAGACTGCTGCCACTCTCTCCCTCCCCCTTTCCTCATGCTTTTTCTCACTTTCTAACCCTTCTGTTTATCCCCTGTTCTTCCTTCCGTCCTTCCTTCCTTGTCTTGCCTTTTGTCTTCCTGCTGTCACACATACAGGGTGGCTTCTGTTCTGTATCCCTGGCCGAGAAGTGAAGCATTAAAAGTGTTTAAAACAGGACTGAATCATGGCCACTGCTAGACCTGGTTATGGCAGTTTTACGAGTGTCAGTATGATAGGCAGAAATATTTTCCAGAATTTGATAGAATATAAAAAGGAATAAAATCTAGGTATTGATGTGGAGAAACACAAGACCTGAAAAAAAGCTCATCATCCTATATATACACACACAACAGAGAGTAAAGTACACTCACAGTCCACTTTATTAGCACATTCATGCGTCTTTTTTTTTCTTCACGATTTTCTTTGTAAAATCTAAACTACTGAGTGTGAAAATCCTATGAAATTTGCACCCATAACCAACAACCATGTCATACATAATTAAAGTCACTGACATCTTTTAGAGCTTTTCTGAAAAAGAAACACATTTTCCAATTACATTTTTGTGAATATTATCTGCAGCAGTTGACCTGCAAATGCATGATTATATATATTTGCCACATGATTAGTGGATTGCATAATTTCATAGAGAATATATATATATATATATATATACACACACACACATATATATATATATATATATATATACACACACATATATATATATATATATATATATATATATATATATATATATATATATATATATATATATATATATATATATATATGAGAATATACAGGTATTCTGGAGTAGCCTGTGAAGAAAGAAATGAAATGTTCTGTGAGACCAAAATCTCACAGGTTTTAAAAAAGCTTAAACTGAATCTAAGAGCTGCAAAATTTCTTCAAATAAATTAATAAATAAATAATTAAAAACAAATTAAAAATTATAATAAATAGATAAAAATAATTACTCCCAGGATCTTATTTATAACACTAGTAAAATAGTTTTGTTCAAAGTGTTTTGTATTTAAATAAAACAATTATATAATAAATAAATAAATAAATATAATACAAAATAAATAAATAAAGTGAACAGGCTGTGGATGTTTTCACTTATTAGCCATTGGTCATTAGTGTCTGCCAGTGGAGGGGATGGGAAGTGTGGCATCAGTTTTGATAAAGCAAAGCAATTTCAAGGGCTGCTATTCAGCCAAATTACAGTTGTACATCATGCTGCTCCCCCCTCCAATCCGTACAACTGTGTGATGTTAACATTTCATTTGCATGTCTGCTAACACACACTGGGTCCATACAGATCCTTGGGCTAAACAGTCGTTCACCAAGAACCAACTCGGAGCACTGGCTCCATCTAGTGAGTACAAAGTGAACTTCAGCTGTACTGAGTCGTGATGCATAATAGCATTATTTCCCAAAATCTGCTCTTGTATCTGTACATTTTCTTTAATCCATAGCTACAGCAAGTGGTCTTTTATTTGTATTTTTTATATTTAATAACACATTAAAAGCATCACATTACCTTTATTCACTAAGTTTCTGTTTACAGTTGGGAAAAGTATGAAAATGTGCAATACAGTACTATTTAAATAAAATGTGTTCAAAGTGTGTCAAAACATCACTCAAGAGCATCAATTTAAAAAGCCTGAAACAGCAAAAAAGCTCCACAACACAGATAAATGTCTTAATTCTAATTATGGTAATTACTGATTTTTTTTGCAAGGTAAGCCCTTATACTTAAAAAAGAAAAAAACAACATTTGTATACATTAAATAATGCAGTAATCTAAATAGAATACTCACCACATCTACTCACAACTCATAAAATGGTGTTGAAAAACAATCCAGGCTCGGAGATTAGCCGGATATGGAACAGTGTGACTTCAACAGCAGCAAATCTTCTCATGTTCATACAGAATTTTACATCAAGATCAAGCACATGTAATTGGTCCTCCAGTATCAGACGGAAGAAAGGGAACAGAAATTATGAGATCTGCTCTGGATTGGACATTCATTCTAGGCTTGCACCTGGGAAATAATCTTTAGTTACTGAGTAAACTGTGGACATGGAAGCTCACTCTTCTACAATAGCTACCAATTAAAGTGGATTATGCTGTTTAATTAGAAAGTCTTAGTTTAAATGAAATTCATTTGTCATAATTATTTTAAGTTTAGCTTTAATAAAAATATTTTAAAAAAAAAAGAAAGAAAAAAACATTATTGCAACCTTTACTAATTTTAGACTTTTTTTTTTTTAAATAAAGCAATTTAATTTTATTTCCTACTTAAACTGAAAATGTAATTGTTTTAATTGTGGTTATAATTTCATTTAATACTAATGCTACCACTACAACTGATAATATTAATAATCAAATAAATAAGAAATTCTTCATTTGTTCATGAATGGTTCCATTTGTTTCGGCTGCTTTTTTTATGTTATTTTTTATATGTGAAAAGTTATATTTCTATGATCTAGTCGTCAGAAAGCTCAGAGCTGCACGGGAGCCAATGCAGAGTCTGATAAATATATGTCAAGGCATATACTGTGTAACTTTGCAAACTGAGACCAACTCAACCCCCAAACAGCACGAAAAAAAGAACTGTTCATAAAAATAGGCTATAAATCATCAAGGACTCCGAGACATGCCGACATATATAAACACTTCATATAGCTAACTCCATGCCATTTGATTTAAATTGGTTTATTTCTATGCTTTAGTAAGAAAATTAGTCATTCGAAGGTAAACAATACTGCAGGCAGGCGAGACAATGTGCAGTGAAACAGCATGCTACTTGAGGGCAGCAGGAAGCCATTTAGAGGATCTATTGCTGAATATTTACCAGAAATTAGTAGCTTAATGAAGTGGATAAAAATTCTGTCACTGTTTCATTGCGCCTAAATTGTGTGGAAGTGGATTTTAACTGCCGTGCCGACTTTTCATAATGACTCGTGACAATAGCTGCGAGGCTTATTGGCTTCTCCAGCATCTTACGTTCCAAATGGCTCACATTAAAATATGCAAACTATTCTGTTACACAATGCGGAATACACGTGTGCTAATTCATAGCCTGTTAATGTTATTAGCTGGAGAATGTTGCATTTAAGAGGATTTTCTCCTGCCAAGGTTTGAAAGCAGTGTTAGAACATATTTCTCAGGCTCAGATTAAATCTGTAGTTGTACCACACACAAAAAAAATAAAAAGGATTATGAATTCCACTTTCTTATTTGTCAAAGATCTCCAATACCCATGAGCAGCACAGTGGCATTTGATCACCAGCATTTCTGAATCACCAGATTGAAGAAAATCCAAGTTCTTCCGAGAACCTACTGTAATCACCTCATTGGTCTCCCTATGCAACCCCCCTAATGCACACACTGACTCTTACACAGCCCATCCTGATCTGCATATTAGGTCAGATAATCCCAGAAACTATCCCCGGCAAAACCAGTCTGTCAGGGGAACATTTAATTCTACTTCACTTCACACACAGAAAGTGGAGGAAAAAAAAAAAAGTGGAAAAAAGAAATCCACACATGCACCACTCTCTCTAATCTAAAATACGTTTTAAAGATCTTACATCAGAAAACTATAATCATTTTTACAAAGAATAAAAAAAAAAAAGCAATTAAATATTTGCTGTTTAATAGAAACAATGCATAACAGTGCACATGTTCATTACATTTATTTACTCAAATATTTTCCCATTAATATTAAACATCTGATTTCAATTCAATTCAAAAAGCGTTTCAATTCTACACCACACCACATACTAGTACTCAGTTCTTGTTTTCGTGAAGCTCTTCTTGGTGTCTGGATTATATTTAATGCGGGTTTCTCAAATGTTAAATCCTGGGACCTCCTTCATACTAATCTTTCTATTGAGCAGTTATCAGAGTTTTATTATGAGAGAATTTTTCTCAGAAGTCCAAGTTGATATTTATAACCTAATTGTTTTTGGTTTAAAGCTACTGAAATCGAGTGACTTTAGTCATACATGGTTAACAATGAAAAGCTTTTAATAAATGGTGGGTGGTGATTTCCACTGCTGCAACTAAATAAAATAAATACAGAAATAAATAAATCACTGACTACCAGCGTTTTCTTCATGGCCCCTATAATCAATCTTCTGTCTAAAATATAAAGATTAAGCAGCATAGTGGAATTTCTTCCATAATTTCTACACGATCATTAATATTATCTAAACCACAACCAAAAAAAAAAAAAGAGTGTTGCTGTGAATCTGACTAGGCAACACTCACTCTAAAGGTAATGACATGACTTTCTTAAAAAGCCTTAGTATTGCAAGATGCAAGCGGTCTGTCCAAGCTGCGTGAGATCTTCCGATATGAAAAGGTAGCTAGAGCACACGAACAGGCATGACTTCAGTGCATGTTTTATTTCTTGTGAATGGTAACATTTTTAGCAGAACATAAGCCAGATATAATCTCATATGCAATCTGAAAAGCAAGAAATCACAAGAGGTCTAGAGAAATTCTCTAGTAAGATTAGAATGAGAGATTTGGTTGTTCCTTCTTTGATTTTGTTTATATTGGGTTAGCGCACGTCCCCCTTACAACTCAGCTAAAACTGTTACATGGAGTCAGCAGACATGCCTGGAATGAGCGTGACAGAATCGGCTATAACGTGGAACCATGTGATTTAATTCTCTTATGCCAAATACTGGTAATTCTTTTAAAAGTGAGAATGAAAGTGAATAAGTCAGTGATAGAAGATACTGACACCAAACAACCGGAATGTAGTTCATTCAAATATTCATTCTGATTGAAACCACCGCCGAGTGAGGAGATGTGCCGTGTCTCTTGAGACCGAGCAATTAAACAAAAGTGAGTGCGATCACAGTGTCCTACCGCTTAACTGTACAATTGTTTCCCTGTTTTTGTAACATTGAGTGAGAGATGAGGGCTGCACAGCTAAACCAAATAACAATAATGACAATAAAGATAATAGTGTTGCAACTCGTTTCAACACAAAAGACGGTGATTCCACTTTGATTAGAATACAGCTGGCTATTAGAAGTTCATGGAGAGCAGTATGCATTTTATGGGTGCTCTGTGAAAGCTCAATCACTGTTCTCCAACAAAGCATCAGAGTTTCACCAAAGACAATCGCAACAGTTTATTTTTAATTAATTATTACTTTTTAAAAAAATACAATTATTGTTTTGTTACAACTGTGCAGCCCTGTGTGTGAGGTCACCACATCTGTGAGCCTCAACAGGCAGGAAAGGAACGCACATACATAAATACACACGCACGCACCTCCTTCGTCACACGCAAACAGGCTACAATGCACTTATCCCTTTTCACGCTCCCTGGAAAACCATTAGAAAATAATCAACAGCTTAGGAAATAGGATTAAGTAAATGTTGTAAGCAGGTTCTTGCATCAGGCAAGTCTCCATAAGCATTGCTGTGTACATACAGCCAGCTAGGGCTCTCCAAATCAGTGCCCAACAGCAAGTACCATCACGTTTTCTGCCACGGAATTAAATTGGATGCTTTGTAGAATCAGCTCATGAGGCCAGGAGTAGAACAGTACAGGGGGTTCATTCAGCTTCTGTTGCTCAGGTAGCGGTCAGTGTGTAAAGGCTTTGTGCAAAGAGGGTCCACACTGCATTCCTCTCGTCTTGCATTTCATGTCATTTGAATGCGGTCTAGTATTAATAAATTTGAACCAGTTTGTTAATGCCACTTCATAACACAAAAAGAACGTCTCTCTGTGCATCTTCCCTTCTGTCCTATTGCTTACCCCGTTATGCTGCAAGCGTCCACCCCGCTGCTCTGTGTTTTCTTTCAGAGGCTTTAGAGTCCTTTGCTCTGCGTGTAAGGCATTTTGGGAGCAGGCAGAATGGTTGGCATGGCAGTGTGCCTCCCATTTATTGTCTATTTGTCTTTTTCTACTGACTCCCTCTTCCTCTCTATTCTTTTCCTCCTCACATCTATGCATTCTCTACACGGTGCTCCTGGGGGTGCCATTCAGTGCCACTGTCTTCATCAAGCAGGGCGTTCCAGCTGCCTGGGCTCCCATCCTCGGTGTGGACAGACCAACCTCAAACACTTCATGAATCGCTTTCCGGAAACAGTGGAAATTGTAGTCTATTAAGCCTAGAATGCAACAAGAAGAAAAATACACGTTATACTATGCGCCACAATTATTTACACAACACTACCTATTTGTTTAGAGTCAATATCACAAGCAAAGACCAGCAAAAAATCACCAGGAAAATTTATGATTCATTTATAAACCGGAGTATTGGTGATTTTAGCCAAAGTCTCTGGCTTTATAATTATAAAATAAATGTGGCCATGGTCATTGATTACAATTAATTAATTATAGCTCTTATTATAAATAGATAAAGTATAGAATGTTTAAATGCAGGGAAAAAGGAGTTCAAGTCTAAAGAAGCACTTCACTGCAGAGTAAACATTTTCCTGCACTTCAACAAATGCATGCTGGAAGTGTGAAAACTACAAAAGGACCGTGATCTTCCAGGACCGAAGTCTAACACTATCATGTAAAGTATTTAAAAATAATATTTAATGCCACTGGAAAACCTTAATTAAAGTGGTAAATGAGGGGCAGAAAAAGACATTAACCTTTGCGCTCGAAACTCTCTTCTCTAAGAATGCAGACGAGCGCAAGAAACTTTGTGACTTCTTTCAGGTAGAGGACAGTGGTGTTATTGAGTTTAATGATCGCCATTGACTCCTTGTCATATGCACTTCCACTGCCATCTTCCTTTAATCTGTACAGATAAATCAAAGACTTGTAAGACACCACTATGTCCAGATATAAAAATATAGTATTCAAGTTAAACGTGAAACTGAATTATTAAATCACAGGCACATTAACAAGAATGTGGAATCAAAAATAATAGGATCGATGAACCTACGTGCACTACATGCATATATTTAAACCAAGTGTATAAATGATGCTTTTGTGAATTAAACTTACCCATAAATGCACGACACGTCAATGACCACGTCGATCATGTCACAGCACAGCTCGTAGGACTGCATGTCCACTGGTGAACTGTCTGTGGCTATGTAGATCTTACTAACCACGTCAAACAGGAAAGCCTTTTCAATCCCTGAATTCTGGGAAAGCAGAAAAGGTGTAGAGGGAGACCGAAATTTTCTAATTCAAGTTTTATTTGCGACCAAAAAAAAATAAAAAATTCAAAAGCTTATAAAGAACAACAATACAGTACATACAGAAATAAAAATGTTGAGAAGGTTCTCCAGGGTGGGCAGCTGGGGGATGAGCTTCTGAACCACTTTACTGAACGCCTCAAATATAGAGTGGTCATAGATACTTGTCAAGTAGAAGCTGGCCAAAAATAAAGAAATAAAAACATGAATATGGTTTTATAGAAGATATATAAATAAGATTGTAAACATCCAACACTTTTAAAGTGGCATTCTACTGCATCTCAAGTTATCCTTTACAATGACTGTATTGACGTTATTGTTTTAAAAAAAGGTATGCATGTTCCAGCGTACAACCCCATGAAAACTAATACAAAGATGGCTATTTTCCAAAAGATGTCTAGGTGAAGTGAAAAAAGTTTGATCATAGCTAATGCAGCTAGGCTATGAACTCATTCAACTCGTACAGACAGAAAAGTTTATACACAAAGCAAAAGACACGTCATGACTTGCACATATTCTCTACTAAATCTGAAAAAATCTGAAAACATTTCAGCCACTACAAATACCGGTAATTAATAAATGGCAAGCAGATCATTTATCTATTAAGTGTATTATTTATTTGTATTATTTATTTTATTATTATTATTATTCAGAATTACAGAATTAATTTAGAATTAATCCAAGATAAGAAAACATTTTAAAATATTAAAAAGAAAATAGTTTAAAAATACTATTTAATAATAATGACTGTAGGAAATAGAAAAGTAAAAGCTGAAATAATATGAAAGTAAAAACACTGTTGTAAATATTTCAACAAATAGCATTTGACAAATAAGTTCAAAGTAATGCTAAAATTTAAAAATCTGAATTTTAAAAACAGGTAATTGGGGTGACCTGCTGATTATCAGGGGGATTACAGAGTCTAAGCAGCTCTACCAAAGTTCCACTTTGAGAGCACGCACACACACACACACACACACACACACACACACACACACACACACACACACAGTTTATTTGAAGTAGACATAACACATTAGGTGAGAGCCTAAGGGGAATGTGGCACTGTTGATCAGAGTGTTCTACTCCTCCCCTTAAGGCCAAAAACAAGCCATGAGCACATATTCTCAAGTCCTTGTCACTTTTTTGTTGCTGACTTACACTCAGTGATGCCCGAGCCAAAGAAGTTCTTCGTTACCTTTATGTAAGTTTAGCATATGATATTTGCTAAACCAACTAATCCATTACATTGTTTAACATACCAAATAGTTTCTCTTTTCTTAAATCATATTACAAGTAGAACTGCAAAGCATTATTGGAATTTTGCTATTGGTTTACGTAAACTTTGTACTGTGCATCTCTGGAAAAACATCTTTTATTTTTTTACCACAGTGCAAACCTATGACCCAATGAAAGTAGCAAATTCTATTGCAATACACTATTTATGCAATAGCGGCACTGTTTAGCATGCATTAAATTTTTTATAAACTTAATATTGCAAAAGCCAGCATCACATAGGGCAACTGGAAACTGGGGAGAAGGTGATGAAAAAGCAACAGTAATGCTTTTTGTGAAGACACTTGATTTGCTTAGGATTTTACAATTCGCAGAAAGACAAATGCGCTGCATTCGAGCCAGGAAAACACAACAACAAAAAAAAAAGCTTACCTAAGATGCAGTTTCTCCAAGCTGGCATCAGCCAGGTCATCATTAGCCCTCTGGTGGATATCCCTCTGTGTCTCAATTTTGTGGTCGTCGGATAGGCCGTCAACTTTATGGATGAACACTTCAAAGTTGATTTCAGGGTTGACGCGATAGGCTCGAGATACCGTTAAGTGGAGTCTGCCAAGAGCCTCCATGTAGTCATCCTATAAGAGAGAAAACAGATATAAAGCAAGAGCGCTTCCCTGAAACGTACGGTTTATTTGATTCACAAGAACACAAAATGTGGTCAGAGCTGGGTGACAATAAAGCATATGATGTATGTATGCATTTTTCCAGTTTGGCATTCTAAAAGATGGAATTGGAAGCATAAGCAAAAAAAAAAGAAAAAAAGAAAGTGATGTGTGTATATCGCTTCACATTTTTATAGTTTCGTAACCTCTTTGGGCTTTCTGTAATCATGGCCATTTTACGATTTGATGGATCACCCTGGTCCTCTGATCACCAGTCACAATTTTGTATGTAAGGAATAAAACAAGCAGGACCATGCTTTTATATAAAACTAATCCAAGCTGGGATGGTGTGATACATTTACACCCTCAAGTGGAATATTATTTTTCCCCTCATAGCAGCGATTTGCCAACAATTACATGTTTTTTATATTTATTAACGAGTGGCTCGTTGTGGTTTTTATTTAACGCTACCGAACACGTCAGTTATGCATACAATATAACCACTATAGGAAGTCACTATTAGAAGGAAATATATTTCTTTGTTAAACACCACCACATATTTCAAATGTATTTATTAACCTTGTATTTATGTGGGGCATCTAGCAGATAAAATACCTGTGACTAAGCTTGTACCGTTTATTAAAAAAAATGTAACGTTTTATGTTGTGTAATAGCCAGTATTACCGTCAGAGCTGCACTGTGATCAAACACTAACGCACACCTTTTAATTGAGTAATGTAACTGCGCTGTTGTAGAAATAGTACTAGTAATATTACAACTATAAAAACTAGTAAAGCTTCATTATTTGCACATTATTATTCTACATACACATTACAAATTTACTTAGATCTGAATTATTACAGGAAAAGGAAATATGTATAAAGATCTTAATATGTTTAGATCATATATTTAAATATTTTTTTATAGCCAACGCTAATGTTTATGTTAAGGACAATAAATTCTATTACCGAGACAGTCCTGCTTTAGGTAACACAGCGATCTACCAATTAGGGCTGTAATGATTACTCAAATAATTCCATTACAAAAAATTCAACGAGACACAATCATTTTAATGCTTCGTTTACTACATTAAACTACACACAGAGCACTGTGTTTCCCACGAACCATTATTACTGTCCCTCTCCCGCAAAAAATAGGATATTTCCTCCTGCTCCTGCCAGCAAAAGCCCGCAGGTAAAACGTATAACTAGTTTTCAGTGCACTGCTTCTTCCTGCTACTCTGCTTTTTTTTATTATTTAGTTTCACTTGCTTTACAAACACAGAATACGCTGCAGAATGGAAAAAAAAAATCAATAAAAAAAAATGGAGGAACGTGGAGAAAACAGCAAAGAGAAGATTCAGGCCAAAGAAAACGACAAGGTTTCCAAAATTTTAAAAGCTGGCGATAAATACACCGATTTAGCACGTGGAAATATATTGCGTGAAGAAAACCACATCACGATATTGTGCGAGATTTAATAAATAAATGCACGAGTGAGAACAATTATAAGTTTCATTAAACAAATATTTTTTCCATAACCTACTCTACACGGCCACTCCAGAGGGAATTTTTGAACGTATTTGCATTTGTATTTTGATGTAATATGGCAGTTAAATGCACTAAATGGGTTTAGTGCATTTTTTATAGCGTTTTATTTTTATTCTCATTTTTTCCAGATATTCTTTTATGCAATTTCAGCAAAAAAGATAAAAAATGTTTTAAAAGAAAAACAAATTACTAGTTCATTTCAAGAGACCCGTCTTACGTTCTCTCTTATTTAGTATTGCTCTTTATTTAAAAAAAAAGTACTTCTAATCTGATTACTTGATTAATCGATGGAATAATCGTTAGATTACTCGATTACTAAAATAATCGATAGCAGCTGCTCTAACGCCAATGTTATAGGGCACAAACATTAAGTACTTTTCAATTATTATCCTGTATTTTGAGAATTTTTTTCTTAGATACACTACATGAACAGGTGGATTTTCTATAGTATAAGAAAAGTATTATGTCTCTGTGGGTGCGACTAATGATTGCCGTGGGGAGAGTTCAAGATCTCATGACTCTCTTCACAGTAAAAATAAATAAATAAATATAAAATAATCTTTAACACCACAGAGTTTGGTCAAGTTAAAGTGGAAAATCCTATCCATAAACATCATTGTATGAAAGGCAGTAATAAGCTGACCTATTCCTAATAACCAATTTGTGGGAATTCTTTAGGGCCAATGCAGCAGAAATGACTTGAGAGTAGCATTTGGTTTAAAATATTTCTACAGACAAACTGCAAAGCCACTCAGGATCGAATCACACAAATCGGTAGCACATTTTAAAATTAGATTTAAGAAATAAATAATTGTGTCAATGTATTGAAGCGTTACAATAAACCATCTTATAATATTGTTGCTTTTCTCTATAAGCAGTTAGTCAGCAAACAAGCGGTTAAATTCTTATTTAACATTTACCAACACAAAACAACAATCACATTACAGTTTCAAGATACCTGTTCAATTGAGCACTGCATCTGAACCACAGAATCTTTTAATATTACATGAGTAACACGTTACGCGAGATCATCTCAAAGTTTCCTTATCGTACGTATAGTTAACATAGTTCTCTCATAAGGTTAAAAACACAATGGGTGAATCATGCATTAATAACATGGGCTTATGTGTACAGCACATACAGCACCTAGTAGTTAATCAGATGATGTTCTCGAGCTTGACTTGAGTCATCAAATATATGTTGCAAAACATCATGCTCAAAGGAAGAAAATGGCACAGAGGCTATGTCACATGTTCCAGCTTCATATATCAAAGCTTGAAATTCCCAGGCTTTATATAGAGTGTGAATTTCTGACTAAATAAGCACCAGTTAAGACTCAACAAACCAGATCAGGTTTAATGACGGATTTGTTTTGTTAGGAAGTTGTTCGTTTGTACCGCTACGGTTTAAACAACTGTAATGTTGTATAAGGTGTACCGAAATTTCCGGACTCTAAAGCGCACCCAAATATAAGCCGCACCCACTGAATTTTACAAATATTTTTATTTTTAAAATAAATAAGCCACACCTGTCTATAAGCCTAGTGTCTACACTAATGTACTTTACACAGGCTTTAACGAAAGACACGTTACACACGGTGTAACGGGTGAAATATGTTGCGTTTCCTTTAGGAGCATAGCGGTATTTTGGGAACAGCATGCCAGAAGCGAGCTCTCCCTTCACCCTGACTCAACACGTTACAACGGCTTGTATCTAAACAGCAGTAGACCAAGAAAGTCATTGTTCACTGTCTTCCTCCTCCCTTTCACAACTATTTCTCTCGGGAGTTTATCTTTTGGCATCGTCGTGCGTTTAAAAATCACCCGATGGAAGTTTTTTCTCCCGATGCCGTGCAGCTCAGAACACAGGTGAGGTGCGTTTTTTCGTTTCTGTTCGGTAATTTCATTGGTCTAATGTTATGGGGTTCCGTTTTTTGGCTTGAAGTTTGTGAAACCGGGAAAAACCCAGGAAAAATCCATAAATAAGCCGCTTCGTTGTTTAAGCCGGCGGGGTTCAAAACGTGGGGAAAAAGTAGTGGCTTATAGTCCGAAAAATACGGTAGTTTTCTACATCAGAGGTCTTTAAACGTATAAACAAGAGGCCATTTTGCCTACTACAGGTTTTTCATTTCTACCAAGCAGGAGCCACACCTGATACTTCCATTAGGTTTGTATTGTCTCCAATCAACTAAACAAAAATGTTAGAATGTGAACATTTCTTATTTGTGATTTTTCTTTTCATTTATTCTCACCAACACCTATGTGTTTTGAACATTATTACGGTAGTAAGGGACTAAGTCCCTAAGGCAAAGCCATTTTTTCCTCTATGCAGGCAACAGTGTTTTGCCTACAGACGACACTGATCTGAACCGACTCTAACCCTAACCCTCTGCATGATTTCCACACCTTGCGGCAGTGCTCAAAGTTCATTTAAATTCAACTTTGAACTGGTTCACCGTCTTTCAAATGCAATAAGCATTTCACATGGCATAGTGTTTTCTCCATTCTGCTGCTTTTATGCATTTCTACTGACTTGCCATCACAAGCTCTGGTAACTTAAAGACTGAGCATTATGTCGATTGTGATGCACAAAACATTCAGCAAGCAAGATGAAAGAAAATTAAGAAGTTGACTATCACCTACGGAGCAAAGTGTGCATGTTTAAAGTGCATTGATGCACTTTACCTGTGCATCAATGACAAATATCAATGCGCCAGTTCCTCTGAAGATCATCTCATAATCAAAGGTCGGGTCAAAAAAGTCGACTTGACCAGGAAAGTCCCAGATCTGAAAGTTGACAAAAGAGCTGCTGGAGATATCATCCTTGTAGATTTTATTCGTGCTCTCCAGAAAAAGGGTCTCGTTGGGGGACATCTTGTGAAACACGACCTGAGGAGAAGAACATCGTTATTTGCAGTAAAGGGTACTGGGCGGAACGATGATGTGCATTGCTAACAGAAACTGGGAATTAAATTTTCACTAGTGCATTGGGTTCCGACACTAAATAATTCAAGGGTCACAGTCATTAACACAATGACTAGGTGTCCGTGCAAAAGCAGGGAGCATTGATATTAAGTATGGTGGAAGGCTGAGTTTTGGACTTTCCCCAGGAGACCCAAATTTGTGAATCCAAGAAGGCTTTAGACATGTATTTTTTTTTATCTACTAAGATTATATAGAATTTCATGAATCTCCATCTGAGAGGAATAAAGTGGTCTATTTATTTATAATAACAATATTAATATCTGTAGGAGAATGCTGAGCACCACCAGGAAGGAGGTGGTTTATGGATGTGGTGAAGTAAGACATGCAGGTAGTTAGTGTGAAAAAGGCAGATGTAGAGAACAGAGAGGTATGGAGACTGATAATCCGCTGTAGCGACCCCTAACGGAAGAAGCCGAAAGAAGAATCATGAAATCAATATTAATCATGTCAGAATATTCGAATACTGCTTAGTGAAAATGTGAATAGTGAATATTAAAATATAGATTTTGTTTATGTATCAGACAGTCTTACTTGTTAATAATTTCTTTAGAAAGTAATACCACTAATAGCGTTAGTGACACATTCAGGACGTCAAATGTAGAAACAACTAACCTAACGCAGAAATCATATCAATACGGGTTTAGTTCTTCATTGTGGTATGGTAAATTACTTTATACGTTCTATATAATGACACGCGAATGCTGAACTCAATTTTAGATCATCGCTGGCTGTCGGGCTAAACAGTACCTTTGCTAACTCTGCAAGTCTACTGTGTGTGTATGGCCGAATCCCAAATCCCTGTTCACAGACTACACATGCACACTACATCGCGCGTTTATAATAGCGTGTAGAGCCAGCGTAGTGGACTACAGATACAACAGATGAGCATTTGGGACAGAACCTCTGTACGAACACCTCCAGCTGTGGCGGTAGGAGTTAGCCTTGAGGAATAGCCCGGACCAGGCTTATTTTTACGCGTACCTTCTGAATGGAGGACTTCCCGCTCCTTCGCAAGCCCATCAGCAGTATCCTCGGCTTGCTGTCCGAGGGTGCTGGACTGTCCTCCATGTCTGCCTCTTCTTCTCCATAGCCGAAATCTTTGGGGAACGAGTCAGCCACCCCGTAGCTATCCGCCAGCGCTTCGTACTGAATCGACATCTTGACCCAAACGACGCTTTCTTCCCCGAAAAATCCCCCACCCCTTTACTCTACACTCGTGTGCTTTAACACACGCCTGTCGTACATCTAGCACACATACGGTACAGCATGAACACTTAGAAAATGCCTCCCGGTCTATTAATAGAGAACAAAGTCGTTTAGATCCCCTCGTCTTCCCCAATGTTTCTCTGAGGCGAAAGCATTACTTTAGACCCGCCCCTCCTGCTTGCTTATTGGACAATCGGGTGAGCAGGTGCGCTGTCATTTGCTGAGGCCGCTGTCCGTTTTCAAATGAGGCCAAAGATGCGGGGAGAACCGCTAGAGTCATGTGCCTGACAGTCACCTGACTGCCCTGGCGTGCACGCGGAAATGCTGCGGTTCACAAACCTACCTTGTGTTTTTCAGTTTCCGGATGGGAATAGTTTAGACATGTAACTGAAAGACGTTCTGATGAGGCATAAACGTGTCTAAAAATGTTTAGTTGTTCAGTTAAATATATGCATGGCACCTGAACACTATATTTCAAGAATGTGAACAACTTTAAACACTTGCAGCTTTATGTGATCACACCCTGTGCATTTTTCCTTCTTTACTCTAGAGCACAGGTTCCCACCCTGCTGTTGGAGAACCCGCTGTCCTGCACGATTTCCTTGTTAGAAACTAGCACCCATAAGAGCTGCTTCCACTTGCTCTAACACACACACACACCCACCTCAGGTCAGACAGGCCTGTTAATAAGATTATTAGCGTATTATCGAAATCAGCTGTGATAAGAGCAGGTACTCTAGTGCCAGGTTGGGGATCTCTGCTCTAGAGTTGTGCATGCTTCCAAAAAAATCACCAGAAAAAGTTAGTGAGTAGAATTGAGCTAATTAGCACCTGAATGTACTCCACTTTTAACTAGAAATTCACAATTACATAGAATTGTTCACAGTTACAATGTATTTTCAGGCCTGTTAAATGTCCTGTGCTGATTTATTACTATCTTTTTTTATAATTTCTTATATATTATTATTTTTTATATTTTTTTATATATAAATGTTATATATATTTTTTATATAAATAAAAAATTACATATAAAAACCCAATAAAAATAATAATAAAATATTATAATAAATTATTTTTTTTTCTTCCTGAAAAAAAAATAAATAAATAAATATATATATATATATATATATATATATATATATATATATATATATATATATATATATAATTATTATTATTATTATTTTATTTTTATTTTATTTTATTTTTTCGGAAGAAACCAGCGGTCCAGGAGGAAACCTAGGTGGAGAGCCAAAGAGGAGAAGTGGGATGGGCGACATGTTTATCTTCTCTGTTTATTGTTTGTATGATTTTTAGTTTTATGATTTTTAGTAAGTTCGATGGCTGCCATTGCTGACCACAAGAGGGTGCTGCTCGGTAGTTACGACTAAAAACTATAAAACTATAACTAAAAACAATAATCTATAACTATTATGCATATTCAGTGGACAGTAACGAGTTAAATGTAATTCGTTACTGTACATAAGTAGCGTTTTCGCTTATCTGTACTTTACTGAAGTATATATATTTGTGAATATGAAGATTGGACATATTAGAGATATTGCAAAGTCAAATATCTCATTTTAATTAATGAGTGGATAAAAACGTAAGTGGTCAAGCACGCAGCAAATACTTGTAAACTTTTCTCAAGTGAAAGTTTGAAGGGTGTACTTTTACTGATGTAATATGTTTATGTGTAATAAAAAAAAAATATAGAGAGAAGTTTTCATTCTTTCTGTGCAGCCCAGTACCGGTCCACTGTCTGGTAATGTTTTGTTTGTTTATGTGATAAAATGTGACTACTGTTGATGAGTGAACTCATCATGTGTGTATTTTCTTACACAGTGCTATCCAGCTCTCAGTTCAGATTGGCAGAAGATGTGGATACATTTTAACAGCAAAGCTTACTGCTCTTTATGTGTGTATAATTTCTATGTGATGGTTGTTAAACACTGGAAGGAGCCTCCAGTTTTGGACCCTTCTTGCTAAAGCCGAAACCTTAAGTTCAACAGTGTGGAAGTACTTTAAACATCTAAATAAAACCATAAGGAGTAAAACATACATGCTTTTTGACATGTAATTAAGTAAGAATACAATCATTTATTGTCAATATTACTTAAGTATAATATGCATACACTAAAATAAATACTTAAATATACCAAATAATTAATTACTGAAGTATTTCAATCATTGTAGTATAACTAAATATTTAAATTTTGTGCATAGAGCACATGGTATTAAAACTACTGGCCAGCTTGTAACACTCAATGACTATAGTGACTCAATGACCTGCGGTTAACCCTGGTGTTTTGGTGAATTTAAACAAACATCTGAATTTGCACTTTTGACAGGAAAGGCAAACATAAGCTTCTGTTAAACATGCAGGACAAAGGCTAGTTGATGACCGAGGCTAGTAATTTACTGTGGTAACTGAGGATTGCATGAATTTTTAAATATCAGCTAAAAATACCTTGTTTTTATATATATTTATTGTGTGTGTTATAAAGTTATAGAGAGAGAGAGAGAGCACTGAAGACTGCAGTCTTTTGTCCATAAGGGTCATTCCCATTCAATGTTATATAACACAAAAAAAAATGTTGGTTACATTTGTAAATAAATAAATAATTTGGAACATTTAAACGATAATAGGCTGTAATTAGGACACAAAAATATCAGCATATTGTTGTGTTGTCAGTTGTTGACTTGACTCTATGCCCCTTTCTATGTTTTACTAATGCCACACAATGGGACCATTTTTCATGCTCAATCTAACTTTCTCCTTACTTCTGTGTGTCTTGATGTGTGACAGCTCAACTGTTGTTTTTTCCTATAGAAAATGACCACATTTAGATAATCACATACAAATCAAAAGCCATACAAATCAAATGTTTATGCATTTAATAGAGTTTACATAAAATAAAATTAAATAAAATAAAAACGTTATTGGACTATGGTTAAATCCTCACACAGGATATCAGTTAGTATGGACTTATCATAGCAAACACGTAGGCCACAAGCACCTGCAGTCCAATATTAGTGATGTCCCAGTTTCCAATGATGAAAGCTCCGGATAACATCCCAGCTGTAGTGCTTATGGTGCCAGCCCATGACGAGCACCGAAGTGCTACAGCTGCAGCTCCCCCCATAGAGACCCCGGCTGTGCCTACTGCTCCCAGCAATGCACCTGTCACACCACCAATCCCCAGAGCTACTGATAAGGCTTCAACTATAGAGAGAAGGGCTACTGTTGTAACAGCTGCTCCCACTATAACTTTATCCAACACCTTCTGATCCACTGAACCACCAACCGTGGCACCTAAAGCAATCTGGAACATTTTGGATACAAAAAACCCTGATGCTATGGCTTCTACTGATGATTTGTGCTCCATCCTGGCAGAAATGTTCTCTCTACTAAGCACCTGTCCAGCCTTCTGCATTCTTACAGACATCTCCAGTACTTCCTGTCCTGCATGCACAGTGAGCACAGCAATGGCGAATGTAGCAAACATTCCCACACAGGCTGTGAACATCCAGAAGTTTAAATGCATTGACCTCATTAACAGGAAGGCCATGCAGAGGACTAGGGTTATTAGGACGACAAAAACAAATCTGTAGTCCCCAAATCCAAAGATCCCAAAGCCAGCAGTAACAGCAGCACTCACTGTCATTGGAAAGCCAGAGAAAGTCAAAAACTCTACATATTTAACTACAATGCTGGTCAGATGCTCCCAAAACCTCCTTTGCTCCTTTGTCAGCTCTCTTGCTTTATTTTGATGTTGCTTCATTTCCACTCTTTTCCATCCTTGGGTCTCCCAAGGAACTCTAGAATTATGCACATTCTCTCCATCAAAGCTTTTTTCTGTTTCAAGTATTATCAGCATCTGTTCAATCTCCACAGTGACTTTCTCTAACTGTCCAGCATCTAAAAAGTCTAGTCTATTGTAAAATTGCTCTTCAGCCGGCATGTCAAGGACACTACAGCACGTTCTTTCTCTGACTGCCAAATGTAAAACAATGTGAATAAATGCTTTAAACACAATTAGTATCCCCAGAGCCCAAAGTAGCGCCACAACCCCAGACCTCATGATATACTTTTCTATAATAACCCCAAGTGCTGCTCCAAAAGATGTTGTGCCAAGGGATGCAGCTAGCCCAGTGGCAATCAACACAAATCCACTTGGAGATTCATTTTTCTTGAACTTTATGATCAGCAAAGTAACTAAAGCAGCCACAGTAACTCCTGCTGCAGATGTGGTCATTGTTGTGGATAATGCAGTCGCTCCGAGCAAAGTCCCCAAACCCAGTGGCCCTATAGTCCTCACTCCATCCATAACTGGTTTTAGTAGTGATCCTGAGATAATCTCAGTCATGGCCTGGTGTACCGGAGTCACTGTGGCACCTAATGCACATCCTCCCACTGCTCCCAGCACAAAGCAAACAGCTCCTTCCCATAATGCACTCCTGAGATCTGGTAACAAAAGAGACCATGGTGTCATATGGGATAGTATTTAAAATGTAATACAAAAACTATACACCGTGATCCAGTGTAAGCATTATATGTATTAAATATATACACACATTTTCCTAAGCAAGGATAAGAATATTGTGATTTATGAACAAATTATTAGCAGTAAGTCATGTTACTTAAGCAAAGCCAAATTACCAATATTATTGTATTTTTGTTTCACCCCCGGTGTTCCCTAGAAAGGCTCCAAATCCGCTGTGACCAGAATGAAGCAATTACTGAATTAAATAATGCATTAATATTAATGACAGTATACTGTATGTAAAGGTGCCCTATAAATAAAGTAGCACTGTTACTACCCCATTAATTAGTTTTATTTGTTAGGAACAATTTGTGACTAATATTTTGTGATTTATTAAGAGCTTTGAAAAAAATGCCTAATTCTTTCTATAAAATCACCTTGTTGCCACTAGAAACACTAGCTTTGCCAGAAAGGTTTCTCCAGTCAACCTTCACAGCAACACTGACTAACTTGTTAAACCATCTTAAATAAATATATATGTAAATTTATATTTCATTCATTTGAAAATTAAAGTACAATCTCTTTGTTTTCTATTGTCTTAAAATATAGTAAATACAACCTCAGATGATCAACACATGACATAACAATGTAACATTATTTTTTTTACAAAAGTCAAACCAAAATCAAGAACCATTTTTGATAAACAAAGTACACCTTATGATTCAATAGTTTGTAGAAACAACCCCAAAAGCAATAACTTGAAAAGTTAATTTGTGTCTTTTACATCAAAACAAGCCCAAATCATCTCCCCTCCACCACCATGCTTGGCAGTTTGTATGAGTTGTTTGTGCTGATATGCTGGATTTGGTTTTTGCCAAATGCGGAGATGTGCTAAGTTCTTTAAAGACAGAAAATGATTTCTTTTGGAAGCACTTCCAAACAAACCATACTTGTTCACTTTTTTCTAATTGTACTATCATGAACTTTCACATTTTACATGCTAACTGAAGCCTGTAGAGCATTAGATGTGAAGATTAGAAGTCTGACCTTGGGGGAGTATCCACTTCCGGGAAACTTGGCAACTGCTGTGAAAGTTATTTTCTTTGTGAATAATGTTCCTCACTGTAGAATGATGAACACTGAAATATTTGGAAATGGCCTTATAACTTTCCCAGATTGATTGATGGACAGCAACAATTGCTTCAACAATTGCTTTTCTAAAATCATTGTTGATGTCTTTCCTCCATTGCATTGTGTTAACACACCTGAATGCTCCACACCCACATTTTATATATAGTAGTTGAGGGAATAAAAGTAATTCATTTAATCCTGTCTTTGCACAAAGAGTCACATTTTGTTTCAAATGTACACAAACCCGTATGGGGTAAATGTTTTTAGCAAAATTTGACCATCCTGTTTAACTTGTCAGCATGCACTTGATGTTATATTTGCTCACATACATGCAAGCAGTGGTTACAGAATTACTGTGGAATAGAAAACAGGTGTAAGGTTACCATTATTTAGACTGTGCAGGGTGTGAATCACACCAGGCTAAGTGTGTGTTAGGAAAAACATCTTGGAAAAGGCCTCTTGTTTCTTTAGGATTATTAATGTTGAGCAGTGTTTACGGTAAATTCTCGACTGGTGAACTTCGTCGTCAAGTAATATGGTTACAGATTTCCACCCAGAGCTAGTGCACTGAGGTGAGGTCAATTAAAAGTGATCAGATTATCGAAAAATAAATAAATAAAAACAAAAACAGATAATGATTAATATTGACTTTTCTTGTTGTGCAGACCAAGAACAAATTAAGAAATAAGCACTGAAGAGTGAAGCATGTATTAAACAGAACAATAATCCACAGCTAAAATAGAAGTGTCATCTCAGATGTTTCTTCAGTCACCATTAAAATTTGCAGAAAAAAGAACTCCCTCAATTGGTACGCACTGACACGTTTAAAAATGAAGGCCCACACGTATTTTCAGACCCATCTGAAGTTACCATTTAAAATTAATCACATATTTTCCATCACTTTGACCTTATTGCTATAAGAAAGAAGAAAACATTCCAATTATATAAACAAAATCATAATAAATAATAGTCATATAATAATATTGAAATCTTACTCTTCCAAGATGGTGCCATTGTAGTTCAGGAAATCACACTGAAGGTTCCAATGATTCTCTCCGACTGTAAAGACTCACTCATTAGAGCCCTGCTCAAGCTGAGACAGCAGCCTCCTTTGTGACGCATGACTGAAGGTTTACACCTCGACACGCTAATGTACACACCTGCTACCTGTATTTCTACCCCAATATTTTAATTTTACACATTATTATGTAAAATTGACCCTGTCCTGGTCACGCTATATAAATATTGCATCATCACTAGAAGTTTAGTCTCAAATTACATAACGTAGTGCTTTACAGTAACTGTATTATCATCATCATCATCAAGAGACTTCTGACATCTATTTTAAATACAAACACATAACAGTGCTCTTGTAAAGTATATATGCACGTCTCACATTATTTTGTGAAAAGTAGGTTTTTTTTTTTTAAGTAAATGCTGACTTCTAACTCTAAATTTACACAATTTTTCCCTTTCACCATTGTGTAGGAACTGTGCCCCAGTAGAACAGGATCACTGTCCAGCCCTAAGCTATATTTTTGTTTTGAACAGACAATGGCCTGAAATATTTTGGTTTATTCGCATCATTCTTTTGCAAAGATGAAGGTTAAAATCATTGATTTTTGGAATCAAAATGTTTAAATTTACTACTCAAACGTCTTGTGGGTTGTATGTTTAATCAAAAACAAAATTATTTGAAAAAAAAAAAAAGAGTTGTATTTTCATTCTATAGATGTTACAAGCAATTCAAGTAATGTTTTGTTTTTCCAGTGTAAAATATATTCTGCATGTCTTTATTCAAAATAAATTTGCGTTCGTGTGCGAGTTTCCCCCCGAAATGACAAGGAAATCCGGAACCATTTGTGCAGCTGACTTTTCTTTAACGAATGTTTTTCATGTAACACACGTTTTGGAAGATGGCGGCCTCCGTTGAAAAGCCACATGTAGAGATTGAACTAGGTATTCATATAAACATTAATTAATTAAGTTCATACTGTATTGTTTTTGGATGCATTAATTTAAAATTAATTGAATTTGTTTAATATATGTTTGTTGAAATTGTAATTCATTGGCGTTCTTATCGTTTTACTAGCCGCTAAGTTTTGGAACAGACCTTTATCAATAGTATAAGTAGTAATTATTAAAACGGTGTGTTCGTGGCTGTACTGTTTTAGTTTGTGTGTAAATTAAAATAAATTAAATAATAACTTAGAAGTGTCAAATAGACACTTGCTTGCAACTCATCAAATTGCATAAAGATTATAGGTATAATAACGTGAGTACTGTGGGTAAATTAACGATTTTTTAAGATATATTCTTCCATACTTTTCTAACTCCATTATTTGGGTTTGTATGCTTCTCCTAGCGTGCATCATTATATTTATCGAACTAAAAGAAAAAAAAAACAATTGTTTTGTCCTGTTTAGACTCAGAAGATGACATGACTGAGAACAGCGAGAATGATGACAGAAGTGAAGACGAGGAATCAGCTGATGGAGGTGATGAAGAAGGGTCAGGAGAGGATGAAGGTGAGGAAGGGGAGTCAGATGACGGGGGTGATGAAGAACCAGGTGAAGACGAGAGAGCAGCTGATGGAGGGAACAAGGGAGAACAGGAAGAGAATGAAAAAGAGCAAAATGAAGAGGATGAGACGAATCCCAATGCCGGCTGGGCAGATGTCATGGCCAAAATCCTGGGTAAGAAAACACCTGAGGACAAAAGCTGCATCTTGCTAAGAAACAAACAGCGGGACAAGCTCAATGCAAAGGAGAAGAAAGAAAAACTGGAGAAAAAGAAGCAGGTAGTGTGTGTGTGATTTCTGACAATCTCTGCTTCAGAATCATTTATATCCATCCTTTCAAGACATTTGAATCCAATAATATTTAACTATGATTTTCATCTTGACTTAAAAAGTGTGTTTTGACTGACAGGCAGATAAAAGGAGAGCTTGGGAGATGATGTGTCGGGTAAAGCCAGATGTAGTGCAGGATAAAGAGAAGGAGAGAAACCTACAGAGAATTGCTACCAGGTAGGTTATATTCCAGCTGATGGAGTATCTTTCTGCTGTGCCCATGCTACTGTATTCAAATGTCTTTCATACTTATGAAAAGAGATGATTTACTAATATAGCATTTTTTTTGAAGGTTGTTAGCAGAGGCCAGTTTTGGTTAATGAAGCAATTGTTAATAAGGTTTAGGCTTGTTGTCTTGGAAATATCCATAATTTATTGTCCAGTATTTAACAGTAGTTAAAGAAGAGGATGATTTTATTTTTTTATTATTGGTTCTATTGTGTGTTTCCCAACATTAAGGGGTGTAGTGCAGTTGTTTAATGCAGTCCGTCAACACCAGAAGAACGTAGATGAAAAGATGAAGGAGGTTGGGGGATCTGAGAGGAAGAAGGCAAAGGTCCTCTCTTCAATATCAAAGAAAGACTTCATTGATGTGTTGAGAGGATCTTCTGGGTGTAATACAGCAGCCGTAAAGACTGAAAAATCAGCGGTGAGTATGTGTTTAGTTTATTCAGGGGCAGTTTCTTAATTAGACCACCCTATTTGGTAGATTTGCTATATTATGATGGAAATTGGTTTCAACTTTTAAGATGGAATTTTATAGTTGAAGCCAAAGTATAGTGCTTCAGTCATCCCTAAGACAATAATAAAATGTGTGCATTTAATATATCCAAATTTCTATTCTGTATGTCATATGTATTGAGGACTGATGCAGGCACATCATTTAATTTGGTCCAGAAAACATTTTATTTTATTTTATTTATGTTTATTGTGCGTTTGATTAAGCCTGGAAGAAATGTTTCACTGTGGGTCACAGCTCTGGGCAGGTGTTTATAATTGCATAAGAACACAATGTGAAATCATCTTTAGCCTTAAAAGTACACTTGGTCTCAAACGTTTAGTGGCAAGGAGACGAAAAACCTGTAGTGCATCCTTTCAGAATTGATCAGTGATGCTGTGTGTCAAGAAGTCTTATCACATAATCATGACTTTGCAACAAAGAGTGAAAATGGACACGATATAAAAGTAAATGCACCCAAACAATACATTTTTGTTCATGGGCTGCTTTTTGACTTCTTCAGCTTCTGTTTATTTATATAGCACATTTAAATGCAACTTTATTGCCCAAAGTGCTTCACAACATTCAAGAAAATCAAAGTATACACACCTTAACATTTAACACAAATAAAACAAACCTGAATCACAATATATTACTTCAGAAGCCATGCTAAAAAATGCCTTTTCAACTGAGACCTAAAAACCTCTATGAATGAAGCCTGCCACAAATAAAGGGGAGACTGTTCCACAGTTTAGGACCTACTATTGCAAAAGCACAATCACCTTTTGACCTATTTTTAGACTGTGGAACAGCCAACAGCGCCTACACAACCTGCAAGACCCCACGAGACCGCAGATATAATTTAAAGACACATTGTGTATTTCTTTAAAAACAATAATAATAAAATTCTAAACTCAAACCTTTACTTGACTGGTAAGCAATAGAGAGAGGACAACAATGGAGTGATGTGTTCCTTTCTTTTTTTGTGCCAGTCAAAAGTCTAGCTGCGGCATTTTGCACAAGCTGCAAGAGAGAGAGTTGAGCTGAACATCCTGCATTAGCACATGAACACACAAGTGTGCTGCATTCTTTATTCATCTTCCTGTAGCATTGGGTTTTAGATTCTCTTAATTCAATTAAATGCATTTTTTTGTATAGTGGGTTTAACAATTGACATTGTCTCAAAGCAGCTTTACAGCAATTCATAGATTGTGAATATAAATTTTGAAATTAGTATCCAAGTTCATCCCTAATGAGCAATCCAGTGGCAACTTACTAAACAAGTTCAACCACAGGCTTATGTATGATGAAATCATTAAAACTTTGCAATTTGAAAGGGAAGCACATTCATTTATTCAAGACAGAAAATTGTATTAATTTTTGTGTTTTTATGTTAGCAGAACTGCTAGATTTGTGCTAAGCCTTTCTTTGTACCTGATTAGTTCTGTTTGAGAGATCTGATTTGAGCTTTAAGTTGTTTTTATTTTAATCAGCTCTGCAAGAGATACGCTTTGAAACCCAAGGTTTCAGCTGGATGCTCAGGTGCACAAGTGTAAGGGAAGAAAATGTGTGAAAGTCCTCACATTAGCCAATTAATGCTTTAATTTTTTCAAGTGTAACCTTTTAACTATAAATTAAAGCATAAAATAAGTAAAAATAAGTCGTGCATGCTAGAATAGTGACTGATGTTGTCCACAAGGTGGCAGTCTTTACCGCAAATTAATTGGTTGCACGTTTTTGCCTTGTGGCGATGGTGAAATGTGACGTCAAAATGCCTGGACTTGATACATAAAGACATTTCTTTAGTGTGAAGAATTGAAGGTTTCATCACTTGTCATGACGATTCTCTGAATTGACAAAGCACCTGAAATAAGTGCTGAATAATAAAAGTGATGACAGATTATTCCACCAATCCAGTCACTTTGACTTTCTACTGCTAGTCGTCCAGAATGCTTTGGACAGCGATAACATGGAGAGTGCAGGGTATTCTGTGCTTTAAGCCATGCTTTTGTGTGTTCCTGTCAGTCTGAAGAGCAGAAAGCAGAGAAGCCAGCCTGGAGTGTCCTGAGGGATGATTTCATGATGGGCTCGTCCATGAAGGACTGGGATAAGGAGAGCGATCCAGAGGAAAGACCGAAGAAGCCAGAAGGTGCAGAAGATTTCAGCAGTGACTCAGACTGAGATAAACACCATTTAAATGTGTGTTTGTTCATGTGGGAACACACATCCAGTCATGCAATCTCACGTGTGCAGCAGACGGACCGCAATTCGCAGACCCTGCTTTAAAGGGATTCTGTTACCCAGAGTTCTGAGTATTTCTGTGTAACTGTATAGCTGAGATTGGATCAGGCAGATGCTTATGTGTGTGATTCTCTTTTTGGACAAGAAATTCTGATGTATATCAACACTTCAGAGAATAGTTTACTCGACCCAGAGAAATGTATAAAGCCTCTACATTAACAATGTATATAGTTCTTTATTATAATAGGCCATATTATAGGAATAAAATGAACTTTTACATTTATTGTGGATTTTGGCAAGTGATTCAAAGCTGAAGATGTCTGGACTCACAATGAAAATAAATTCATCTTTACCCTTTAATATTCCTTATATACAAATACTTTTTATCACTTCCTTGACAAGAAGACCTGAGTGATAACAGGCACATAACGATGCCTCCAATTTTTCTTTTGGTTACAGAACCTGCAGCTTCACAGAGAGTGTTTATAATTTAATCAGATACTCTCAGCTGGTAGTCATTCAGGTCAAGCTCACCATTTAAATGTTTGAAATTTTCCTGCTTTTGTATTTGACAAAGTGACCCACTACAGTATCTACGTAAATATTTCACTTGACCCATTCAACCAGATGGAATATATACTTTGTTTTTTTTTTTTAATCGACATCAGTAATCATCTTACGATTTGGTAGAGTTCACTCTGGTGTTTCTAATTATTCAAAATACAGGATTCAGAAGCCCAGGTCTTTGTGTTCTGTTGATTTTATTTTGTAAGACAAGAAAAAGTAAATTCACTTTCTATACATGTATTTATAAAATGTTCTATATTGATAGCATGTTATGTACATTAATGTGACCTTGTATAGATACGTTTAAATAGTTTATGGAAAACAGGTCGTTTATTGCCTCAATCATTTTAAATATTTGTTTCTTCGAGCTAGTTTTGATACTTTTATTGTTATCCTATTATGATTTTTACGAGCTAATTTGGTGAAATGCGTTCAATTACTCATTAAATAGAAGTACTAGGCTTGGATTTTGTACCTTCACCGTTCAGAATGACCACAAGATGGTGCTCTAGACAAACCTGTAGAATAAAAGTCTATATACTTGACACGAAGTAAGGTCACATTTATGATTTTATGACCTGGAGGGAAAACCCCATTTCAGTTAACATAAACATACTTTGGAACAGGAGGCCTATAAAGACCTTAATGTTTAAGTTCATATCAGTGTCTTATAAGCACATTTTGTGTGTGTGTGTGTGTGTGTGTGTGTGTGTGTGTGTGTGTGTGTGTGTGTATATATATATATATATATATATATATATATATATACACAAACATAAAATGTATACATGCGGGGACACAGTATATCCTCTTAAGGGACAATACTATAGAAATTAAACTTGTGCAGCTTGTAAAGCAGTATAAATGTACTGTTTTTAAAGTAGCATGATGTATGAAGTCACTTAACCATGCAAAGCCACATGTCTTTTTCATTATGTTCATGTTTTTGTCTGCTTGACAGAACCATACAAATTTGTGTATCTTGTATTAGAGCAGCATAAAATGTGGTGCTTTGAGGACAACTCTCTCATACTGACCACTAGAAGTTCAATATGGCACTTCATGGAAAGAACTCTGAGGATTTGAGAATTAGAATGAATTCTCTCCACAAAGAAGGCACAGGCAATAAGAAGGTCGGTAACTCCCTGAAACTGAGTTACAGCACAGTGGCCAGGGTCATACAGAAGTTTTTGTAGATGGGTTCCACTCGGAACAGGCCTTGCACGGGTCGATCAAAAAAGTTGAGTCCTCGTGCCGTGCGTCAGGTGCAGAAGCTGCTTCAAAAAAAACAGACACGAGTGCTGCCAGTGTTGCTTTAGAGGTTGCAAAAGTGGACGGTCTCATGGTCTGGGGCTGCATGAGTGCTGCGGGTACTGGGGAGGTGAAGGTAAAAGTGATAGACTGGCCAAGTATGTCTCCAAACCTGAACCCTTTTGAGCACCTTTGGGGCATCCTCAAGCAAAAGGTGAAGAAGAACCATGTTTCTAACATTCAGCATCTCTGTGATGTCATTATAGAGTAGTGGAAGAGGATCCCAGCAACAACCTGTGCAGTTCTGGTGAATTTCATGCTCAGGAGGATAAAGGCAGTAGTAGATAACAATAGTGCTCACACAAAATATTGACACTTTGGACACAGTTTTGATATGTTTGATATGTGCTTGCTTTTGTTGAGAGCTATTATGGCTGTATGTTAAGTTATTTTTAGAGGACAGTAAATCTGTACTGCTATACAAGCTGCACATTGACTACTTTAAAATATATCCTTTTCATTTCTATAGTATTGTCCCTTGAGAAGATATACTAAAATAATTGCTGAAATGTAAGGGGTGTACTCAGTTTTTAGTGAGATACTGCATGTATGTGTGCATGTGTGTGTGTGGTGCGTTGTGTGAGCCGCACTATATGCTTGTCTGGATGCCTCAGTCGGAGGGTTGCCAGGAAATCTGTCTTGCTCAGTGTGTGTGCTCTTTTAGGAAGCAGTCATGGTGGAATGAAGGATTTTGCTGACTGCTCTTTTTAACATTTTCTCATCCTTCTCCCAGCTCTGTTCACACATAGAATGGAAATATTTGCCAAGTGTCTTATCGCCCACGGAGGGCATGGCTTTGCGTCTCAGTCAGCCTGTCTCACCACGTAAAGTGTCCATTCGTCACAGCAACACTGCGCCCTTTCACTCAGGAATGCCAGCCTTCTCCTGGCCTTGTTGACAATTGGCCTCAGAATGTGTCCCTCTCCAAAATTGTGCGTTCTTTGTCCTGCCTATGTCTGATTTTTCTTCAGACTTACCTGAATACTTACTTAATAGCGAGTGGCTGAATGAGCCTTTTCTGACACAATTTCTAATATGGAAACACTCCCCGATACACAGCACACGCACGCACACAATTAAAGACTTCTATCTGCTCCACATCTGTCAGTGTGAGTACTGATTTAGTGACCACATCTGGAGCACACAGGTGGCTGGCCTGCCAAAACACTTCTGACAGTCTGTCATAGCTGACCGATCATTGGGTTTTGGGATGGGAGGGGGTTCTTTGGCAAAAGATGAGTAAAAAAAACGGAATTCTCTGAAAATGTAAATCAGACAGGTGGTGTTGATGTGTGTGTGAAAGAGCAAAGGAATACATTACACTTCTTAAAAGTAGTGTCTCAGCAGCACTACCAGTCATACCCATAATATATCCAATGTTTTTATATTTTCTTATTTAGTACTTAGATGTGAAAACTTCAAGTTTATTCTTAATTTGACTGTTTCGGGTTCATTCATTTAAGTTGCATTGGTGGTTATTTACAGTTGGTGTCTGAGTGTTTCCAAAAATAATTACGGATGGATGGATGGATGGAATAGAGGCAGAATAAAGGCTTCAAATTGGAAACTTCACCATATACACACAAGTACAATAGTAAAAACAATAGTTTATATAATATATAAATATAAAAGTATGGCAGAACCAGAAAAACAAGGTGCTGTATCACTGTACTGAAAAAGGTAAACAAATGCTGCTGGAAAAATCTAAGCTATACTTTTTATAAAAATGGAAATGGATCATAGCAGTGAATGAAACAATCATTGTGACTAAAGCTTTATTCCAACAACCCTGAAGTGTCTCTCTGGCAATTTTCTGATCGCTAACTATCCCTGAGTGATCACACCAATGAAGAATATAAAGAATAACAAGGAACTTTTCGAATGCTAATATTAAATGGTGGTACATATTAAAGTTTTCATATAATTTAAATAAGGGTTATAAAGTAAATAAAAAATGAGTTGCACCATAAATAATGGGAATGTGATGATTCAGTGGTTAGCTAACCTATTGAATTCAGTCCTTTACCACTGAGAAATGTTACATCTTAAGTGATATGAGAGAAGAATACAGAATTTATTTATAATACATAAATAAATAAATGAATAGACTTGTATGTGAGGGGTGGAAATGATACAAAGCGCATAGTAATCTATAGAAATGTGCGTAAAGTGCGTTTTGGTGAGCTTCATCCAGCCGGCATTAGGACCTCGTGGATGAGTTTTTCTCTCTCTCTATTTGCACCAGGTCGACACGCGCTGAAATATAGATAATAAGTGGTCATGTAGGCGTAGGTTGGAGTCTAGTTTTTTCGATCTGAAGGCGATAACCACAGGCTCGGTGTGAAAGAGGACTGAGGCACGTGGTGAGGTGCGTCCCCTTTATAAAGCTGACTTACTGTCCAGCCAGCCGCCAGGAGATGGTGCGCGCTGGCACGCGGCACTGGCGTTTTCCACAAGAGGGGATGGAGAAGCGCACTAACGCTCTTTCCGTCGCGCCGAAGGGAAAATAACGTACTCGTCTCTCGCTCCGTTCCTCCGTCTCTCTGCGTCTTTCCGGACAACACCACGGTCCCTGCACACTATTAAGATTTCCTCCGCGACGTTTCCTTTTTTGTTTGTTTGTTTGTTTCTGCGCTCTCGGATCGCACGCGATTTGGCGGAGATGCGCGGCGGCGCGCGAGCGGACCGTGCCGAGTTGTAAAGCGCAGCGCGTTGGGGCGCAGCTCACGCCGTTCACCGCACCAAGTGGGGGGGTTTTGGTGGCGCTCGGATGCAGCGGAGGCGCGTTGAGCCGCAGATCGTCGCGCTGTTTCGCTCCACGAGCAATCAAACTTCACATGGCCGTGAATGCAATCATATAAGCGCTCTGGTTTATTCTTCTCTTCTAGGATATTCCTTTTTTCTCCCTCTAGAAAGCCATTTAACAACTTTTCAAATGGATATCCAGACACAAAAACGATCAATAACTAATGATCATAGTATAGCTTAAACTTTTCACATCAAACTTTTTATCTGGTGATCCTGCGATAAACTACAAAATGCATTGATCGTCTCATTTGCTTTTATACTTTACGCCTGCTTAATTCAGCATATCCAAACCTTATTATAGCTCTTAAAACGACTTCTTTTATTTTTACCCTCTGGAGGAACACACGCTATCCACCCCCGAAAATGAACCTCTTTGTAGTGAGCTTTCTCCTAAGCCTGGATCTAGTGGCCGTGGCGCTCGGCTTGTCCACGTGCAGCACTTTGGACATGGATCAGTTCATGAAAAAGCGCATCGAGGCGATCCGAGGCCAGATCCTAAGCAAGCTGAAGCTCAGTAAGCCGCCGGAGGAGTTCCCTGAGCCCGAAGACGTGTCCCGGGATATCATCGCCATCTACAATAGCACCCGCGACCTGCTGCAGGAGAAGGCCAACGAGCGCGCCGCCACCTGCGAGCGCCAGCGCAGCGAGGAGGAGTACTACGCCAAGGAGGTGCACAAAATCGACATGCAGCCTTTCTACCCCTCTGAAAGTGAGTGATGCACCGTGCACCTTGTTATACCTACTCCATAGTCTGCATGCAAATTTGCTCATTCTGCACTCTGTTATATATTTTTCTTTCTTATTTTTAAGCACAGAATCACACTTACTTAACAATTTAGCCTATGATTTCCAATGCAGGACTTTGCATCAGCTTTGCATTACTAGAATGTGAAGATGCAAGCTGGGCTTTTAGTTAGTTTCATACCTGTGTGTATGGATATAGCTCTAATTATATAGCTTCAAAACTTAATCCGCAAGATGGGTGGAATACCTTCACACTCAGCACCACACAGAGCCACACTGTGGGCCCTTTTGTAGCATCCCATCTGATTTGAAGAATGCGTGCAGTAATCTGTGGCAAGAATGATCTTAATCCAAGCCAAAAGGCTTCTTACTCCCTACGTAAATGCATTACATACTTTGAGCAGCTTCTTAGCTTTTATCGATGACTTCTTTAAGCTGCTGCTTCAAAATGCTGGCAAGTGCACAAATGTTCTGCTTTCTATAACAACATAGCTGAAATGCCAGCACATGCTCATGCGTCTACGTACTGATTAAAAGGAAGAAAAAACTATCTACAAGAAAAAAAAGAGTGCACCTTTATATCTGTGTTCAAGACGGCACATATATCTTTTGTACGCATTACCGTCATTTTTTAATTTTTTATTTAATTAATTTAAACACATACCATTTTTGCAACATTTCAGTAAACAGGCCTACAAATGAGACCCCCTTCACCTACTGGAATAATACACCACTATGCACTTACACAGGCCTACTGTGCACCTTCGGTGTTTGCAAAGTCATGACTTTGTAACCAAAATAATAAAATTCAATGGACTTATTGTGCCATTACCTTTGAAATGATTTTTTCCCCCTCCCGGATCAAATGCCGGCGTATACGTAGCACATAGGGGGAAATATAGTTACGAGATATTTTATATTCCCCAAAGTATTGTTTGCATTAAATATTATTCTTGGCCCCATCTGTTGTAGAAATACCCTAAATATGAACAGATCTGGCTTAGTGCCAGCCTCAGTCTGGAAGGTATTTATGGGATATAAATAATACTGTGTCAACAAACAGAAAGAAGAAGCACTATTGTAGATTTCATCCGTTATTAATCTCTACTTCTGAGTCTGCTGATTTTTAGAGTCGACTGTAAGCTTGCCTAAATGCACAGGGTTATCAGCCTAATTTGGTTGGGCACCAGGAAGTCCGCACAGGCAGCGCTGCAGGGCACAACGGTACTGGAAGGCACACAAAAATGTAGAGCTTGGGAAGGGAGGGAGGCCAAAAAAGAAAGGACTAGCAAGGGGTGAGCTGTGCAGAGGGACAGAGCAGGCAAAATCCAAGAAACACTCCTGGAGCGCAGTCGAGGTAGCGTGCATATATGCTGCTCTGTGCCACATGCTCCATGGAAAATTCCAGCCGGAGACCCGCTGTTGCTGGGGTGTGGAGTGTGCGAGTCACCAGCGAGGCTTTCCCCTTTCCCTACACCCCTCTCCCCCATTATACGTTGTCCAGACTCCCTCAGGTCTCTCTGCCCAATATCCCTTCACCCTGACCCCACCCCCGTCAATACACCTTCATTCTAATCTGACATACATGTTCATATAGCATAGACATGCTCCACTTAGTTTGTGTGTTCGAAATTTTCTAAAACTAAATATTTCCAAGAGCAGCTATTTTTATGCTGAGTATTTTATTAGGCACACTCAGCAGGACACTTTTCCCAGCATTTGAAATATTTGCCTTATTAGTAAGCACACTGTGGCTGTATCAGCAGTTCCAAATGTTCATGATGTCTCTTACAGGCCCCATGTTTTTGATACATGGGATATTCTGCCACATATTTTAGACACAAAGTGGCAAAGTCAGGTATCCACATAGAAACTGCAGGGTCCCGAAGGAGTATCAATTAAATTTAATGTAGCCTACACTTGGTCAGTTTTGTTTTCCCTGCACATATGCTGAGCTATTAAATGTCCATGCATTCATAAACTTTAGCATACCAATGCCCTGTTAGTAAATGCATGTGTCTTGAAGCCAAAAATAGAGCTGCCTTGTGGTTAAGTGCAGATGAACACAAGGCTTCCACTGTGTGCTTACCTGGCTTGGTTATGTAGCAGTTGTTGTTTTATTTTTTTTGTTGTTTCTTTTTTTTCTGCAGTTTATGGGGTTGTGCATGTCAGTATGTGCAGTTTGTTATTGTGTGCACTGGAAAGTTGTTTGGTTACAGAAAGGAAATGATTTCAAATAGATTACACATAAATGATAGAATTTTGGCCTGGAAAAGCAAAGCAAATAAATGTGACCATTTAAGATTTTAATTTGTTTTAATAAAGAGGCAAACGTGGGCTCTTGAATGCATTGCAAGCTGCAAGTGGGATGTCAAGTATTTACAAAAATATTGTACTTGAACCACTTAATAGGCACAAAGCACTCACATATTTGTGGTTGTGCTAAGTGGTACCCGAACGATTCAAAATCCAATTCTGAGTGGTTGTTAAAGGTATTTTAATAGAGATTTAAAGTCAACTATTAGCATAATAAAAATGCGATCTTAAAGCTCTTATTGTAAGCTCAGGTAAACAGAAAGCAAATTAGTAATTCGATTTTATTTACTGTTATTGTAAATTACACCCATTTTCCGTATGCAATACGTTTCCATTTCATTATTTTCAGTAATAACCATGTACTGTGTGTTTATGCTCTGTCTATATCTGTGAGGTTAAATGAAAACGTAATGAGAAAAAAGCTCAACTGGAATGTTAATACTACAAAGATTATGTAAGTGCATTGAATGGACAAAGGTTTGTGGACCCCTGACCATAAGATTTGTGTGCACTTTTTGAACAGCCCATTTCACATTTAGTTTTCATTTGCTATATTAACCCCCACAGTTCTGGGAAGATGTTCCACTAGATTTTGGAGTGTGATGGAGTGTGGAGGGTGATGAAGCCTGGGGTGCGATGAAGCCTGTGCAGTCAGTGTTCCAATTCATCCCAAAGGTGTTCAATAGGTTTGAGGTCAAACTCTATAGCAGGCCACACATAAGCCTTCACTTAAACCCACGTTAACCAGATCTTCATAGAGATCACTGTGCACATGCTGGAACAGGTTTGGGTCTCCTAGTTCAAGTAAATGGAGCATTTGATTTTTACTGCAGCCAAAAAACACCCTACACAACTGTGTGCTCCAATCTGCTGGGAATAATATTGCTGGAAAAAAATGGGTTTCCCAATTCCTTTCTCTTTATAATGTATGTTTAGAGGTTAAAATGACAATTTAAAGATTAATTACTCAAGGTGAATAACCTTATAAGGCATCATTAATCATATGGCTAGAATAACTACTAGAATACGTCATACTAGAATGACGTTATACGTCAGTGAATAGATAATTTTATTAACCACATCATGAACATATTTTAGTAATGACAACATGTATTTTGTATATTTGTCATATCGGACCTAAAGAGACTTGTTGCAACTAGAATTGCTGTATTGATCTGTAAAGAGTTGAAATTTATTGCATGTGCATGAACGAACTCAGGTTGTGTAGGTCATGTATTTACTGTGTGTCAGTGCTTATTAATGAACTTATACTAGACATCAGATACTGTATTAACTTTAACTTTCTAAGAAATGTTTGAGAATTTTTCTGATTTCTGACTAGAAATAGATGAACAAAGATGATTTTCTCCTGTAGTGTTAAAATGGTAACTATTATAACCTCAACTACATATGAGCATGCATAACAAGCCCACATTATCATTTGCCAATCAGTACTGTGAGCACATTATGCACTTTTGTAGTCAGATTAAAGATTTTATTTTTAATTTATGGGCAAAGGTTTGTGGACACCCATGTGGGTTTTCTTCAAACTGTTGCCGTACATTTGTATAAAATTACTTTATATACTCTGGCATTACATTTTCCTTTTAAATCTTGGGATCTAAACCTTTTCCAAGATGACAATGTGGGTTTCATGAAATCATAGTTTGCTCCAGTTATTAGGGACGAATTCAAGTCCCCAGGCCTTCTCGTCCAGCTTCAGCACCTGAACCTCACTATTGCTATATTGACTGAACGAACATATGCCCATAACCACACTGAAGAAAAAAATCACAGAAAATCTTCCCAGAAGAGTGAAAGTAATTATAACAGAACTGGGAAATCAAATCAGGAAGGGTGTATGGGTGTGATGGTCAGTCATCCACAAACGTTTGACCATATAGCGACTGTATGCAATAGTCAGCTGAAAATAAAAAAATCTGAGAACACAGATACAAACAAATTTCCCAGCCTCTACCATTCTCTACTGACACGAAGGCACTGTAGATGTGCACAACATAGCATGTCAGATATGTCTATAAAACTCCTCTCTCCATTACAATGCAAACAAACTTTAGCACAGAAGAATAAACCAGTCATTTAGGGCATCACACTGTTCTTAGAGCTGACTTTTCTCAGTTCATGTTTAAGCACTAAATGCAGATTTCCTACAGCTAGATCACACTTCTACCCTTGCCCATGTGCATGAGAGAAAAGATTTCTGTCTAAATGATCCTGGTCTGAGCTGTGCATTAAAATTTAATTAACGCTTAGCACTTGGTGGAAGAATTAGTCATGTTGGAAAACTGAAGTTCCTTTTTACTCTCATGTGCCAAAACGGACATAAGAGTTTTGACAAATTTTTATACAAAAGTATAAATACTGTGTATAATGAGTGAAATGTTTATTAACCCATCAATCATTTGTCTGTTTATCCTTTATCAATAGCCAGAGCAGCTAGTAGTGTTTCTAAGAATGCACATTGTAATGTCAATTCCTATATCTGTTCAGTGATAAATATGTATACACGCTAGCATTAGAAAAGAAAAAAAAACAGCTCCAAAGAGGCTGAGGGAGGGAGTGCGAGGTTGAAGTGTGTCCGTGTTTGTGCAGCTTAGCAAAAAGCCCAGTGCGTGTGCATGACAGATTATGTTTAGTGACTGCAAGAGAACACTCGAGCCCCTCTTCCCTCCTGCACTGTAAATAAACACTGTGGTGTGGAGGGGCTCTCCCAGAATCAACCCAACACACAGAGCCATGCAGAGGCCTCCACGTCCCTGCGCAAGACTGCATAAGGGGAAGCCTTTTGCGGCCGTGCAACCCATCTGTGTGATATCAGTGGAAACAAATAGAGTTTGATCTCCAGCAACCCGCAAGGAGCGAACATGCATGTGATAACACTTTATTAACACAGGCCTGGAGAGCATAATCGGAGGAGATGTGTAGTCAGCAACTGCATTCAATCTGGGACTTCGTGCTTTGTGAGCTGCTGCCTTACTTTGGGGAGTAATATGTTGCACATTGAAATCCGTGACTCCGATTTGATCCTTAAGCCTGCGTGGGCATGAGAGTGTTTGTGTGGTTTATGTGATGTCAGTATATAAATGAATTTTTGTCAAAGCCTAATTTTCAAGGACCAGGTAAAAAAAAAAATGTGGAAAAAAAAAAATAAAATAAATGTGTATATATATATATATATATATATATATATATATATATATATATATATATATATATATATATATATATAATATATAATATATATAATTTTTTATTATTATTATCTATTTGGTTTTTTTGGTTTGTTTTTTTCTTTTTTACAACATTCTATTTTTTTACTCGATTCTGAGTCTAGTCTCATATGTTTTAAATCAAATAGGAAATTTTTCTTCCACTGAATAGAGGTAAGAAATTAGTCCATAGGCACAATGTGCATGGTGGAGTTGTTTTGAAAAAAGGGGCTCAGTATACTTACGCAAGAGCTGGATGCGCTGCTGCTTTTCCAGCGGCCAAACTTGATTGCGTAACTTGGGGGAGAGTAACGAGAGAGAAAAAGAGAGTGAAGGCGGGGGGGAAGAGCAAAAGAATAACAACTTTTCCTCCAACACTTTCATACTGTTTACAGCAAGAGCACAGGTCCTGCGTAATATGATATTCTAACACAAGTAAACCCTAGTGTGGGAAAGCGATCTGGAGCCCATCTATCTCTCATGGGCCTGGAGGAGTGAGGGATGCGCTGGGCCAGGGAAGGCGTGTGGAGTATTCCCGAAGATTAATTAAGTCAAACGTTCGAGGAGGCGGTGTGTGCAAGAGAATCTGCCAACGGTCACCCCATTATTGTTTATCTGTATTGTGATTTCACAGTTCTGCAAAGGGCAGTAAAGCATACAGGAACTGACACCGGACAAGCTCTGTTTTTCCAGCAATGTTTCTTCACAAATGATCTGTGAGACCATGGCAACCACCATTGCAATTCTGAAATTTGATAAAGACATAAGCTTTGTCTATCTGGGCTGGTTTGAGCATGGTCATTTGGAACACTCTTTATTGCAGTTGCTTGTTTTCTGGTTGCCATACAACAGTTGAAAGGAATCCTGTACAGGATGCCAGCAGGACAACAGTCCCTTCCACATTAGCTATCTCTTAGCACCTTTCCCCATCATTATAATTTGTGTGTGTGTGTGTCAGTCTGTCTGTCTGTCTTTGCTGATTGGGCTGTTGCTGGGAAGGAACCGTGTGCAGACTGACAGGAGTTTATGCACGGGTCTTCAAAGCTTTGGGTATTTTTAGTTCTCGGGGATTATGCACAGAGTTGTTTTCAATTTGCTATTGGCAGGTGAGTGACTGGGCGGAGGCATCTGCATAAAATGGCATAGGCAGGCGCACTCTTATGTTTCAAATTCTTTCTGTCTGTCTGTCTTTTTTTCTCTCTCCCCACCTTTCTCGAGTTCCTTTCTTGCTCTAAAAATTTCTTCTAATACTTTCTTCTTCTACTCCCACTCCTCCACTGTTTCCCTGCTAAGACTGGATTTGTTTCCAGTTCTCCAGGCCTTGATTCAGCCAGTAGTGTTCTTAGACTGTGCTGTCTTGCCACGTAACAAAAGGCAGGCTAATCTGACCTCAGAGCTCTGCTCTTTACCTTTCTATCAGCTCTCTCTTTATATGATCAGTGCTTCCCATATTGCCTTTTTCTGGCTGTGGGAAGAAGAAAACAGTGTGTCCTTCTGCAGGGGAAGCAAGGGGAATCCGACAGCATATCTTACTGAAGTGAGAAATGCTCAAAACTAGGTCAGATATTTTCCCCTCTACTCACCCTGAAACATTTTAGCCCTGCCATATGAATATATTTGTTCTGAGTTTTCAGTTTCAAGTGGTAAAATAATAATAATAATAATAATAATAATAATAATAATAATAATAATGTCTTTTATTCAAACAAACTTTTGCTTCTTTTTTAGTATGACTAGTTCATACAACTGGAATAAAACTACATTTCCATTTCCATTCCTCAGGAATTTGCTTTTTAAAATATCGTTTTTATTTTTAAAACTGCAAGAGCAAAAAGCAATTATTCTGTTTGTTAAAGATATGGACAGATTTTGTACATTTGTAGAGCATGTGTGCATGTTTATGTTTCGGTTTGTATATGGGTAACTTTATCTTTTTCACATTCCCTTAAAACTGCATTTCCAATGTTACTTGTATAAAAAAGCGGTTGATTGCCTGCTCAGCAACAACAGTTATATATGCACACTGTATACTAGAGAGACTCCACTGCACAGGAAACATATCTGGGGTCAGCAAACGAGTAAAGGACATTGGGAACGAATTCCTGGCACAGGTCTACTGATCAGCAAGAAGACACACTAGAGCAGATTTGGGAGCTTGGCTCCAGATTGCTGGAGCAAATGTCTATTTAATGTAATACCCCTAAGATGCAAATCCTGGTTAGGGTAAACAGATCTCATAGCTTCTCTAGGATGATTGTTATGCACAGGGACGCAAACATTACATTCTCTGTTTGTGTGTGTGTGTGTGTGTGTGTGTGTGTGTGTGTGTGTGTGTGTGTGGATATGGATGTGTGTTTCTGTGAGGGTGAATGAGGTGAGGCTTATGTGTGTTGGGTGGTGCAGAGTTGTGTTGGCTTGAACCCGGTTGAGTGCAAGCCAAGCAGTGGTGGCTTATTATCAACAGACCAAGTGAGGATCATCTACTGCTGTAGCACAGGCTTTCAGGCCAAGCAGGAAGAGGAGGGAAAGGCATCTGCACGAGTGTACTCCTTCAGGAAGGAAGCTTTTGCTTGATGGTTTCAAGTTCACGTTTCCTCCTGTTCTGCAATAGTAGTGCTCACTCAGGAAGCCATACAGGATCTATTAACCAAATGTTTGTAATGGCCTGAGATGGAGAGGCTTATGAAGGAGGGAAGCAAGACAAGAAAAGTGCAAATGCCGATGTTCAGTGTTGTGGTGTCTGTTAAAGCTATAGAATGTATATATATTTTATTAATCAATGTTCAGTAACTGCTTTCTGGTCAGGAGCATGGTGGTTCTGGAGACTTTGGCAGGAACACTGGGTTTGAGGCAGAAAAGTCATGGCATGGCACCATACACCCACTTACACACACTCACACCCTCACTCACTCACTCTTATACACACACACACACACATTCCCACCTAGTGGAAACTGAGCACAACCTGCTTGTGGGAGGTGGGAAGAATCCAGAGAACCTGGAGGAATCCTACAAAGACACAGAAAGAACAGTAAGCTGCATAACTTGGAGCCTTGTGAGACATCACAATGGTTGCCTTATTATCATTATAACATTTTAACAACATATTTAATATCATATCATATAGAGATATAATTAATCTTTCAGCAGTGACTGCCAGTGTAATATTACAATGATGAAAATCATGAAATCATGCAAATTTTCATTTCAGACAAATACAGGAATCAACCTAGTCAGCTCCTACAACTATAACGTACAAAATTGATTGGAGCCAAGTATGAACTAATTAAGCATGTGGAATCCAGTTTGGCTCCTGCCTGATTGAAATGAAAATCTGCAGCCACAGTTTTGTGAATTAAAGATTGAAGAGCCCTCACTTGTGTATAAAACTAGTAGTCTAAAGGAATAATAGAATAAGTTCTTACGACCTTATTGACTGCTAATTGACGAGCAAATACTTCTGAAAGATAGCTAAAATCCTTTGCTGAGGAGGGCAAGGGAGTGTTCAGCCCTCAGTGGCGCCAGTTGTGGTGGATCACATTCATGTCTCAGTTATATAAATCAGCGGTAACGTGGTTACTCTCCTCTTTGCCTCTCAACCTCAGTAAATCGGTGGTTTGCTTACTGAGTCAGCCCAAATTCCCTAGCGAATCAGAGGGTGACAGGAAAAACATGGCATATTAGGATTAGAGGTTTCATTATTTCTTAGTGTGCCTGCATGATGCAATTTGTGTACAAACAAAAAATAGTATGTGTTCATCACAGCAGCATGCGTAGTTCACAGCTCAAAGTCTCCAGTGCAAAGTTGAACACAGCAGAGTCATTCATAGAGTCAGGATGCTTGGGAGAAGTTTATATAAACTCTGCTCCTTAAGATGGCCTACTGGAGGATTGAAGTGTGATTTTTTTTCTCCTCTTTTTTCTGTTGATGGATGGGAGAGAAGCTAGCAAGAGTTTCGTTAGTTTTGGCCCATATGTCCTCCTGGTCATACAGTGAAAAGTTAGTATTGGCTGCCTGTCAGCAGGATCATCCGAGAGAGAGAGAAAGAAAGAGAGAGAGAGAGAGAGAGAGAGAGAGAGCGCTTTTGAAAGCTTGAGTTTGGGAAACAGTTTGATTAAATGTTAGTGGTAATGCATTATGTTGTCTCCACTACACATATTTCTGCCATATTTCTTTTACAAAACACTCCAAAACTTGTACATTTGTTTATACTTCCAGCACCATACTACATCTGACGTTGCAAATCCATGGACAAAGCAGCCTCAGTCTACTTCAACTCCCCTACACACACACACACACACACACACACACACACACACACACACACACTTCATTCCCATGAAGTAAAAGTTAGTAAATGGGTTTTTCCCTGAAAATCATGATTGAACTCACTGTCATGCTGACTCTAGAAGCAGCTGCTAAGCATTTTTTTACTCTCTGGTTGGACATCCTGCTTGTGCAGGCTCTTTAAACAAACCACCGCAGTTCCTTAATCCCCAGCTTCTGCACACCCTAACAGCCATCAATTTGGGGCTTCAGGCTGCGTCCGACACCACTGAGCAGGCTGTGTTATAGTCTATGCAACTACATACATGATTTCTGCCTGTTTGGCCATGATAAGCACACACAGCTTATTACTGGTTAGAGGTCAATTATAGTAGTTGTATAGGTATGTTAAGCTTTTTAGGCTGTGGCAAACTTTTGTGTATATAGATGGCTACCATGCGGCCTTCTGGTAAAACCTGCAATGTGATTTCACAACTGCTGTGTGTTTGGCATTTGTTAATTTTTTTTTACCTATTTGCAAAAAACATGTTCATATTACACTGTTTGACAGTTAACTGTGCGGTTGCTACATGGTGTACAAGAGCCGGTCAAAACACACAGCTGTCACACATGGTTTAGGGTATTATGCAAGTGTTGCTGTACTGCTGGACTCATAGAGGCACAATATCTCCAGCTGTCTCTGATCTATTTATTAAAACCTCCATTTTTTTCATATGCTGGATCATGACAAATAATCAGCCTTTTTGTACTGTAAAGAAGGAAAAAAACAACACCATTAGCCAATCTTATCTTTAATATGTTTTGTCAAAATGTCTGTGAAATATCAGGTCTTGTTTTTTTTATTTTTTTTTTTATTTCTAAAGTAAACTTAAATGTTATTCAGATACATGGTCAGGCATTCAAACATCAATTCCGGTGTCCTCCAAGTAACCCTTGGCTGAATAACAGATGAGGTGTATACTACAGGTGCAATCCAGAGGTCTTCTAAAACAGTCTGAGTTGTCCACCATATGGCCCTTCTATAAAACCCATTCATTTGACAGCAGCCTCTAATCGCTAGTGTAAAAGCCTTGCCAAGAATATACAAAAACAGTGCAAAGACCTCTGCCCTGCACAAGTATGACTGTCTTTGAATGTTAATAAGAGAGACCTCTCTCTTTCAGATGTCATCCCTCCGACCTACTACAATCCCTATTTCAGGCGGTTAAGGTTTGACGTGAGCTCCATGGAGAAGAACGCCTCCAACCTGGTAAAGGCTGAGCTGAGGATTTTCAGGCTACAGAACCCAAAGGCTCGTGTGTCTGAGCAACGCGTTGAGCTTTATCAGGTAGGCCATATACATAATACAGGTCATACTGTGTAGTAGGAAAGACCTGCAGCATAAAATATTTGTTGATATATGTCTTTACAGTAAGACAGCACCATAGAACAAAAAACATACAGGGAATTGTTTTTATGTCAAAATAATGACATTTATTAACACAAATATAATTATTAATTATAAAATGAAGTAAAATGTTAATACAGTACAGTACTGTATACATAAAATAGCATTTTTGGGGTGGCCCGTTTATCGTGGTTTTTCGTTCATCACGGGCGGCTTTGGAACGTAACCACTGCAATAAAAGAGGGATTACTGTATATATAAAGCACCTTGAATTGATATCAACTAATTTTAAATATGATTATGTTAATAATATGATATAATAAACTTAACTGTAACCGCACAAACACATGGCACAATCTACTGATGCATATGCTTTAGTAGGAAACAAAACATCTTGAAAAATGCACACCAGAGGAATTTTTAAATATTGTAGATGGTCCCACACAAAGCCAATAGAGTGGGAGGTGTAACACTATGCAACTATCCTTACATGTATCTGTTAAATACATCAATATTCAAATTTACCAAAATACAAAGTAAAAAGTACCATAATTTCCAGACTATTAAGCGCACATTTACAGATTTTTAAGATTTTTATTTTGAACATAAATAAGCCACACCCGTCTACACTGAAACTAATGAACTTTACACAGGCTTTACCGAAAGTCAGTGTCTGTTACACGGCTTGTATCTAAACAGTAGCCTACCAAGAAAGTCATTGTTCACTGTCTTCGTCCTTCCTTTCACAACAATTTCTCTCGAGAGTCTTTCTTTTGGCATCGTTGTGCGTTTAAAAATCACCATCTGTGAAGCTTTTCTCCCGATGCCGTGCAGCTCAGAACACAGGTGAAGTGCGTTTTTTCATGCCCGGTTGTTTTCAGCGTGACGAATGATTTGCTTTTCCTGTAGACAGTCCGAGTGAGCGGCAGGTCAAACGTCAGAGGAACCTTATCCATATTTATGATGTGGTGCGGCCCGATTCAGTGGGAGCGCATCTGATTTAATATAAAGAGTTTCATTGGTTCACTTTAACCCGTTCGGCATTTTCATTGGTCTAATGTTATGTCACTCAGTTTTTTGGCTTGAAGTTTGTGAAACCGGGAAAAACCCAGGAAAAATCTATAAATTAGCCGCTTCATTGTTTAAGCCACGGGGTCCAAAGCGTGGGAAAAAAGTAGCGACTTATAGTCCGGAAAATACGGTAGTTTAATTTAACCAACATGAGCCTGCAGCCAAACTAGTTATTATGGATAAATGAAGCTGTAAATATATGTTAATGATCAGGGCTTATTTTGTCTGGTCTGCTTTACAACACTTGTGTGCAATGCAAATAAATAAAAATGATTGCTGATGCAACAACTGTGGGATTTGAATGGGATCCCAGTCTGTATAGTAAATAACACCTAGAAACAAAACAAAGTGCTTTTGGTATCTGTATTTCTGTATAAAACATATTAAATATTCATTCGGTTTTATCACTTCTGAACTGTTATAAATTTATCATTTGAAATAGGCCAAAGCGCTACACATATGTGGTCACAGTAGCTCAGTGATCAAGTTCTGAGCTAATGATCTGGTTATAAACAAACTTATAATACATTTAATTTTTTTTACTATATTTTAAATTGTAGCTTGCCATAAATAAGTAATTAATGGAAGCCTTCACAACACACACACATCCACCACACACACGCACAAACACTCACTTCGATGTTGCACATTCATCATACTTCTTTCTTTTTTTTTTTTTTTTTATCTATCCATGATCATCTATCTGAAATGCAGTAAAGTGTACTGATCTAATAAACAGCTTTCCTTCAGATCAACAGCAGTGTGGAATATTGTGTATTCCTTTTAATTGTCGGCAGTGATTAAAAATACCAATTTTCTGTCTCTGGCTCCCACTTGCACCTCTCTGGCCCCCTCCACAGTATGGTGTTTATGCCTAAAGGCAGCCATGACAGGTGACAGTAAACACTAGCTAAGCTGGGATTCACTCTCCCTAACACAGAGATTATGATGATGTATGTGGTATAGAGGGCGCAAAGGGAGAGCATTTCTCAGCCTTGAAATCCCTTTGTGATACAAAGTAACCCACAGGCTACTTATAGGACATATTTATTGAACTTTTGAGCCTGTCTTACTCTGGAGAGTTGAAAAACGTTTATGCTTCAGACACGCCTTCCAACTTATTGATCTATTATAAATAGGAATGTCATTACATCATGACTTAGGTACATTTTTTTCCCACTCTCACTACAGTTTTCTCTACATCTTGCCAATGAGCTTTACTTTATCACTATCAAGTCAAGTCAAGTCAAGTTTATTTCTATAGTGCTTTTCACAACAGACATTGTCTCAAAGCAGCTTTACAGAAATCAACAGTGAAGGTGAATGCTGTGTATTTATCCCTGATGAGCAAGCCGTGGCGACTGTGGCAAGGAAAAACTCCCTTAGATGTAATGAGGAAGAAACCTTGAGAGGAAGGTGCCTTGCTTTCGGTCTCCTCTGATTCAAAAACAAAAACAAACTATCTCCCATGGTCAAGCCAAGCTACCACTCAAAGCACAGTGATTCTATGAGTTTATCAGTACAGTTCCTCCTTTAGATGCCTGTAGTGTAGCTTTGGTTGTCTAATATACACTCTAAGACCCAGCATGAGCCTCATGTCTAACATTTGCCATGGGGGCGAGGCAGGCCGAGTCTCTATGTGTTGCAGACCAAGCAGTGTTTTACACATTAAGCGGTGCGTGGTCCAACGTAAACACACAGCCATGAAGGACAGAGCAATAACACCGTGGTCCGGCCAGCATCTGTTTCCGCCAGCACAGCTCCAAGCCTTTTTCCCAGACCTGGCTAATCGATCAGGGAGCCTCAGACGGGAAGGGGCGGTGTGAAGAAGGAGTAGGTGGAGAAGGTGGTGGGATGTAGAGGGGGACAGGGAGCCTTCTCCAGACCTGTGCAGCTGAACTGTTTATAACTTTGGCTTTAACCAGCATGCAGAGGGCCAATCTGTATTTTGCACTCCCTGGGACACTGCAGGAACGAGAAAGGAAAGAATATTTTGGAAAGTTTGTAAAAAGGTTGAGAGCTGTAAGTTGTGAGTGCTGAACCTTTTTTGGTTTCTCTTTGTAGATCCTTGGCCACAAGGACCTCACGTCACCCACACAGCGCTACATTGACAGTAAAGTGGTGCGCACTCGTACAGAGGGAGAGTGGCTGTCTTTTGACGTTACCGAAGCGGTCAGCGAATGGCTACTGCACAGAGGTAAAGGGAAAAAGCAAGCAATTATGTATTTATGTGAGTGTGTGTGTGTGTGTGTGTGTGTGTGTGTGTGTGTGTGTGTGCAAACTCACATACTCTATCCAAAAAACAAATTCGATAATTTATTGCCCTTCAATATGCTGGATAGCTTTTCTTACAATTTAGTAGTCCCATTTAATCAGTTGTGGTTGTAAGGGGGAGTTGTGGTTATAGTTAGGAACAGAATAACACATAAATAACTTTAAGACAGAAAAAAATACAAAATTAAGGTTTTATTATATGTATGTTAAATTGTATTGTATATTACACTGATATTGTATGTCATTTAATACTTTTTTCCTACAGAAGAAAAAAGGGTAGAATTCAATTCAATTCAGTTTTATTTGTAATTTATGGCTATTGTTGGCTTGCAAAATCTTGCATTTCACCTATGTTATATGGACTGTCATTGGATATAATCTGTGGACACCAGACCGTAAGATTAGGATGTTTTGAACATCCCATTCCACATTTAGTCCCCATTACTGATATAGATTTGTGCTCATTTAGCCAGAAAGCTATTAGTAAAGTCAGCTACTGATGTAAGGTGATGGCGCCTGGGGTGCAGTCAGCATTGCAATTCATCCCAAAGGTGTTCAATAATGGTTGAGGTTAGAACTCTATATCAGGCCACTCAAGAACTTCCACACTTGCTAGGGATCTTGGTTGTCAGGTTTGTTTCACCGAGTTAAAGGGAAGAGAAATTTTATTAATGTTGCATCCCAAAGACATCCTATACATAAATGATCCATCTAAGAACCACTTACATAATTGATGCAGTATGTTCATTGTAAGTATGCTGTTGCATAGAGCAATGCATCTGATTGTGTATACTTGAAGGTTTATCATTCATATTCTACAGTGTAAAATCCAAAATTTTGTGAAACTGGAATGTGTATTGTCACAGTATGAGAGCAATGAGTGCCTTGAGGGTTAGTCAGCATTGTTGGCAGGGCTGTGAAGAATGCAGAAGTTGGCTCTGTTTGCATGGAGGGACTGTTTGGCTTGAGCTGCACCTCCATGCAAACCGCATGGCAGTCGGAGAGTAGAAACGAGTTATCTTAGTCACCTGAATCCTGTGCCAGCTCTAGGGTAAGAGCATCAATCTCCAGTAGGTTAACTGTTCTGAATTCTTCCCCATTCCTTCCCCCAGACAGAAACAATGGATTCAAGATCAGCCTGCACTGTCCTTGCTGCACTTTTGTGCCATCAAATAATTACATCATCCCAAACAAGAGTGAAGAGCTGGAGGCCCGCTTTGCAGGTGGGTCACACTGTGGGAGCGCATGCAGGTGTGAGAGGAGTATAAACTGACAAAGTGTGTCATGTCTTTCTGCAGTTTAACAAGGATTTTTATGCTTTCCTTTCAATCAGTTAGAACAACTATATCCAATTCTGAAATAATACATCTGTGAATGCTCTACATATTTGTTTCTATTTCACAGCAGGACACCTAATCTTCTAAATCCACCTAGCTGATTAGAATGCTTGCAATAAATTCCATGATCACTGAATTAAAATGTTCTCACTCCCTGGCTTTGCTAATCAGTTTTGGGGGTGCTGCTTGACAGGGATTGATGATAGCTTCATCCGCCGTCACAGTGGCCAGTCTCCACACTTGCTGCTCATGTTGCTTCCATCCTACCGCCTGGAGTCCCAGCACAAGAGCCACAGACAGAAACGAGCCCTGGATGCTGCTTTCTGCTCCAGGTCTGAAATCCTTGTAGTCTTCATTTAGATCCAGGAAAGAGAATTTTCAAACCACAGTGCTTGGTTTCTCTTTGCCGTTATGCATCTGCAGCATCACAAATCTGCTCTTGCATTTCATAGGAACGTCCAGGACAACTGCTGTCTGCGCTCACTATACATTGACTTCAAAAAGGACCTGGGATGGAGGTGGATCCATGAGCCGAAAGGATACAATGCCAACTTCTGTGCTGGAGCATGTCCTTATCTATGGAGCGCAGACACCCAACACACTAAGGTAAAAATATCTTATGCAATAAAATGCAATGAAGGTCTAAATATTTTATTTAGACCAGAAGTTAAAATATTCATTAATTAAATTGCATTACTTTAATTTGCTAGCACAATGTTGTCTAGTTAAGGTGTACTATGAAAAAAACTCCGGGCCTGGCAATCACATGATATGACTTCTCCTAGGAAATTCATTTGAGCACTTGGTGAGGACGGACATCTTTGTCATTAATGCTGAAGATTAAGATGCTTAGACTTCCTGATTTCATAGAAAAGAATAATGTGTAATTTTATATTTCCATTCCTTTTATTTGCTTCCAAAATGTTTGGCTTTTAGTTTAACCTTGAAATTAGCATTGCTATGTCAGTTATCTCACTGGATCAGATTTCTATTTCATATCTTGGTCAATTTGATTTAAATCAATGCTACGACTGTAAATCCCCTACGTTTTAGTAATGATTGAGCAACTATAATGCTATTATAGTAATGATGTCATTATGTGGCCATTCACAAATCAGTTACGGAGCAGATATTCAGATATTCCCTTTCCCTTCATAACTAAGAACCTTGGCAATCAAATTATCAACTGTGTGTATACACAAATGTGTTCATAAATTCTATGTAGGATTTTTTTTTTTTTTCATTTTATCTAAAGATATGTTTCGTTGCATTTGTATATCTGCAAATGGAATAGCTCAGGAGTGCTTTACATAGAGGTTTTTCATCATTGGTCTGGACAATAAACGCTTTTACTGCTTTTTAAAGAAATGCTATATATTTTTGTGGTTTTGCCTAAATCCTATAAAAGTTTAACATAGTGGATAAAGTGAAGATGCACCCTTCCTTTTTCTTTGTGGAAGGATGTTGTGTTTCCACTCCTATGTGTAAGACACTAACAGATTATGGTAAAAATGATAAAAGAAACAAAAAGCAAAAAAACAAAGACAATTGTGAAACACTACATTATAATGACTCTTCAATTTGCAAACGTTATACTTCCTTTAGAACGGTGTCGTTTGTATGTATGTTTCTCTATTACACTAACAAAAATGTTTTCTTACCATATATGGTTCATTCTCAGTGTGTCAGTATTTATATATGCAAATAACTGTTTTTTGTTTTGTTCTTTGTTTTTTTTTTCATTTAGCTTACCTCAATAATGCTGCATTCAGATTACATTAAAACTGAATTCTGTTATTTTGACTACAGAGCATTTGTGCAACAATGTGGAGAAAAAGACAAGCATTTTTTTTAATATATATTTACTGATCTTAAAAACATACACTATTTGGACAAAGGTTTTGGGACTGGACTTTTCCAGCCATATGTAGTTCTGTTAGAGACACAATTGTAGTGAATGTCTTTGGGTGCAGTAGCAATACATTTTCCATTCATTTGAACTAGGAGACAAAAACCTGTTCCAGCATGACACTGTCCCTGTGCACAAAGCAAGCTCTATGACGATATGGTTTGCAGTGATTAGACAGAAAGATCTTGCTGAATAACGTCACTAGGTTACGTCTGTACAGGGGGCGAGACCGGAGACCCCCCTGGTGGTTGATGTACTAGACCACCGACGTGTTGTGCGTACGAACCTACACATGGCGATCTCTCCGGTCTCGGAAGAAGTGTTTCAGTGCCAAAAACACAGCCATCATCTCCAGGCAGTTTATGTGCCATGGGAGATGTCGCTTGTCCCACCGACCTCGGGTGGAGTGGCCACTCATGACCGCTCCCCACCCAGTGAGAGATGCATCCGTCGTTAGCGTTATGTGACAACAAGGAGCTCCCAGGACGGGGCCTTTTTTCCATATTTCTAAGGCTTAAAGGGCTTGCCGAGAGACCATGATAACACGGAGAGGATTACCCTTTCAGGAGAACCCTCTGCCTCTGAGCCACCACTGGAGGGGTCTCAAATGGAGGAGGCCAAGTGGGATCACGTTGGACTGAGCAGCCTCTGTAACTGCTTCACAGTAAGTGACTGGCCTACGGTCGAGTCCCACACTATGCCCAAGAAGGTGGTTCTCTGCAAAGGAGAAAGCACACTCTTCTTTGCGTTTAGTCTTAACTCTAATTCATTCATATGGGCGAAAACGACATCTCGATGCCGGACCGCCTGAAGCTTTGATCGAGCTAATGTCAACCAATTGTTGATATAATTTAGAATGCGGATGCCCTGAAGTTATAGTGGGGCGAGAGTGCTAGGCCGAACGGAAGGAGGGGAGCTTCGCCCCCAAAAGCAAACCTCAGGAACTTCCTATGAGTGGGAAGGATGGCTATTTGTAGCCTCACGAGTGAGCGGTTCAAGGAGCGCAGACCTAGAATCGGCCGCAATCCGCCATCCTTCTTCGGAACAATGAAGTACTGGCTGTAGTAGCTTGACTTTTTGACTAAGGTAGGAACCACCTAAATGGCCCCTTTCCTTAGGAGGGTGCGCACTTCCTGTTCCAGGACCAGAGCCTGCTTGGGTCGCACCAGGGTGGGACACAACCCGTTCAACTGGGAAAGAGAGGACCCGAACTCAATCGAGTAGTCTCTCTCTATTGTGTGCAGGACCCACAGAGATACGTCTGGCAGGCCTTCCCAAGCTGCCAGGAAATCTTTTTGGGGAACCAGCCTTTGAGGCTGGTCTCTGACCCTCTCAGAGCGGCTGGAGCAATGCCCTGCAGCCGTTGGGGCTCCTGAGAGGCAGCGGGTCTCCTCCATCTGCAGCGATCTCTCGATGGAGGAAGACACCCGCAGGAGGGAGGCTGCACTCTGAGGCACATCTTGTCGGAGAGTTAGCAGCCTGGCTTCCCCTTCTGCCCGGAAGACTGATCAGGGAACCAGCCTTTCGAGGATGGCTTCTGACCCTCTCAGAACATCTGGCAGAAACGGGTCCCCTCCATCCCCAGTGGGGACGGAAGGAGTCACCCGGTGGAGGGAAACAGTCTGGCCTCCTGGTGGTGACGAGGAGGTATGGGCACCGTGTAATTAGGTGTAAACCGCCCTCCCCGAAATAGGGTGCTCTGATTGTTAGGGCCACTGTGCCACTGCCTGTTTGTTCGAGGAGAGGACCACCCTCAGGTGCGCGACGTAACTCCTAAATCGTCAGCCCTAGAGCTGAATCCCTCGTCCATCTCTCATAGCAGGTCAGCCTGGTGATATCTATTGTTGAACTCCGGGTTGAGGAGACAGTTACAATTTTCAGTATTTTACTATTTCTATTCGATTTTATACATAAGAAACAATTGACAACTTTTTGATACTGCTTAATGAGTCACATGTGTCTGCAAGGTGGATTGATAATGCCATTTGTTGTGTTCTCTTTCAGGTCCTTGGTCTATATAACACCATTAATCCAGAAGCATCAGCTTCTCCTTGCTGTGTGTCCCAAGACCTGGAACCTCTTACCATCCTTTACTTCATTGGCAAGACCCCTAAAATTGAGCAGCTTTCCAATATGATTGTAAAGTCCTGCAAATGCAGCTAGGAACTGGCTAAAGCTGCATGCACACGCGCACACACACACACACACACACACACACACACACACACACACACACACACACACACACACACACACACTATAAATTTTAATACAGTTATGAACTGTCTTATTCACACAGGTATAAAAATTGCTGTGCAGGACAGAAACAGAAATGTACATTTCCTACAACCAGCATACGTATTTGTACAAAGTGAGCACACAAAAGCGCACACAAAGAGTTTGCACTTAGGTGTGCGTGTTTATGTTTGTGTGTGTATGTGTGCTGCGGGACAAAATAGCCCCTCTTAGTACATCTCATCTCACACACTCATCACACCAGGATAGTGAGTATGGCAAACACTGGAAGTACATTATAAAGTGTCTACATGTGAAGTAGTAGAAAAGAGAATCCCTCATTTCAGCAAGCAGTTACAGCAAACTTTGTCTCTTTCCTCTCTTTCTTTACCTATGCATCCCTTCAAAAAACATTTGTTTTTCCTTATTTTTAAAGCTGGTTTTGATTCTTGGAAATTGTTGAAGACCTCACTTATTTAATGTTAGCAGGGCCTGTTAGTGAATTTCCTGGCTAAGACATGACAAGAGGAATGGGAAATGGAAAGGTGAAGAGATTTTTGCGATATGGAAAGACACCAAGGGACTGAAAGTAGTTGAGTTAAATTCCATTGCAGCTGAACAAGAGGTAAAAAACGAACTTCCAGCAAAACAAGCATGTGACTGACTGTGAGTTCGGAAAGGCAGCAGGTGTGAAGCTGGCCTTGCAATATGCCCAGTTCAGTTATATGCTATAAATCGATGCCTTTTGAACTTGGAAATTGAGCAAATTTTGGAGCTGCTGTGAATCATACGGTTGGCTCCATTTGTCATTTTTTATGTTAAGTAATCGTAAGTACAAAACAAGTTATATACTACAGAACATCTGTCATGATTCCAGAAAAATAAAATAAAATTCACATTTGTCCTGAAAAGCAATTTTCATGAGGCACAAAAGAAAAACATTTGTTTACTTTAGGAACGTATAGTGAAGGAGTTCCTATAAAGCCAGTTCTACAGATCAGGTACATTCATGTCAACATTCATGTAATTAGAGTGGGAAAGAGAGCAGGGTTATGGTAGGTGACAATGTATTATGGAAGGCTTTGAAAGGAAATTGTTACAGTAAAGTCAAAGGAAGGACAGGACAACAGCAGAGGGATATTTGCCAAGTGATTAGAGGCATGTAGAACAGATGTCTGACAATGTCTCTGTGGCTGTCTATAGTAATGAGAGTCAGTAAAAACCTGGTACTTCCAGCTTATCAAGTTTCAAGATGTGGCATAAACGGGGCCAAGCCAGCCTTACAAATGTACTTGAGTAGCCATGGATGGATATGTGCCATTGAGAAACATTGTATTGCACTCAAATCTGAGCGCAAAGCCCTTTCTTTGTTTATTTTCCCTCCCCTTCCAAGGAACTGAGATCATTTGATACAAAGAATTGCACTGACTGTATTTTATTATTACCTTTTTTTGTAACTTTTTTGTTTGTTGGATTTCTACTTTATGCCCCCTCACCCTCAACATACCGCAAGTGTTAATGAGGTGACGTCAGTAAGGAAATTTGGCAAGGCAAAATGGAAACAGCTCAGATCAGTATAGATTGCTTCCAACACAGTAAAATTTATAGGTGACAGCATACAACGCCTAACCCCATCCCCCTCATAGTGCTAGTGGACTTCCATAAGACATAGGAAGTGGAAGGAAGCACAACCGTTGTCACATTAGAACAGTGGTTCCTTTATTCCGTCCTCAAACACCCCCTGCCAAATCACATTTGTTGTCCGTTTTTTTTTTATTTCTGATCATATTAAGCCATGTAAGAGAGAACTGCGCAACTCTGACTTTCTGGCTCTGATATGATTTTGGAATAGAGTGTGGACTGGCCAGGGGGCCTTGAGGACCATATCAGTGACCTCTGTGTTAGAGCTGTATATTGTTATTGTTGTTTATGATGATGCTGATTTTGTTGACCCACTATGATGTATTGTAACACATTATTGTTGTGGTGCTCTAGTGGTAAATAAATTATTTAAGTAACAAGGGAAAAGTAGTGTGTCCTGCTCTCTTTACTGTGTGATCCTGTAGAGTCTCATACAAAAATAACACAAATACAACTAGCCACTTTTCATCAAAACTGTGTTCAGTGTATAAAGAAAAGATTTCAAATGTCATCAAAGGTGTCAACATTTACCAAATTAATCACTTTGATTACAGGGAAATAAAAAAATAATATTCGAAGCATTCATTTGTATTTATTATGTATTTATTTGAACTCTGTTTTTAAGGCAGCATTTTGCCAGTTACCAGAGGGTTATTTTTCTAGTTCAATAAATCAAACCCAGATGCTCTAGAAGCCCTGTACCCCATGCATCAGCTTATCTGTATTATATACACCATGCGTCAGCTTATCTCTATTATATACACTGTGCGTCAGCTTATCTGTATTATCACAGTTAGATAAAAAGTATTTCCCTGTAACTGTACTTATAAGTTTATATCCAATATTTACTTTAATTTGTACCTAAAACTACTGCTGTAATCCAAAAAAACTTGACTCTTATTCACAATACATTTACAGTAAACATTGTTTTAACATATGGAGTGATGGAATGCAATCCTATTATGCTATATCACCTAGAAGAAGAGGGCATCCCTTTTGAGTCTGGTTCCTCTCAAGCTTCCTATCTCATAATTTTACATAGACTATCTTTGTCACTGTTACATCTGGCTTGTTATCTATATAGGAAGAATTTTGACTGTATTTATTTGTAATTAGACTGCTACAAAAGCTTGAGGTCGCATTTGCCATTAACAGTTTTGCATTCAAGTGCCCATCAGTGAACAATTAATATCCTCAACAGTGATGGAACTATAATGAATGAACATTTGGTGTCACCTAGATGAGGACCTCTTTCCTTGTGAGTCTGGTTCCTCTGAAGATTTCTTTCTTATACAAGCTCATGGAGTTTTTTTTGCCACTGTCACCACTGACTTGCTCATTAGGGATAAACATATAGGGTCTGATGAATTCGTTTTACATTTATATTTGTAATCTACGTATTTGTGTAAAGGTGCTTTGAGACAATGTTGTTAACAGTGCCATACAAATAAAATAGAATCTAGATCTACAGTAAAGACCAAAAGTTTGGACACACCTTCTCATTCAAAGAGTTTTCTTTATTTTCACGACTATGAAAATTGTAGATTCACACTGAAGGCATCAAAACTATGAATTAACACGTGGAATTATATATGGAATTATATACATAACAAAAAAGTGTGAAACAACTGAAAAATGTCATATTCTAGGTTCTTCAAAGTAGCCACCTTTTGCTTTGATTACTGCTTTGCACACTCTTGGCATTCTCTTGATGAGCTTCAAGAGGTAGTCACCTGAAATGGTCTTCCAACAGTCTTGAAGGAGTTCCCCGAGAGATGCTTGGCACTTGTTGGCCCTTTTGCCTTCACTCTGCGGTCCAGCTCACCCCTAAACCATCTCGATTGGGTTCAGGTCCGGTGACTGTGGAGGCCAGGTCATCTGGCGCAGCACCCCATCACTCTCCTTCTTGGTCAAATAGCCCTTGCTTGTGACCGTGACGCCTCCCTTCCAGATGCGCTGAACGACTTCTACGCCCGGTTCGAGGGGCAGAACAACGTGGTGGCGAGGAAGACAATCCCTCCTCCCAGTGACCAGGTGCTCTGTCTAACCACAGCTGAAGTGAGGAAAACTCTATGCAGAGTTAACCCACGGAAGTCTGCTGGACCAGACAACATTCCTGGCAGAGTGCTCAGGAATGTGCAGAACAACTAGCAGATGTCTTCACTGACATCTTCAACATCTCCTGAGCAGCGCCACTGTTCCTTCGTGCCTCAAGATGACGACCATCATTCCTGTGCGAAGAAGTCTTCTGTGTCCTGCCTCAATGACTATCGTCCCGTTGCACTCACACCCATCATGATGAAGTGCTTCGAGAGGCTTGTCATGAGGCACATAAAGACCCAGCTCCCACCCGCACTGGACCCCATGCAGTTTGCGTATCGTCCAAACCGCTCCACGGACGATGCCATCTCCACAACCCTCCATCTGGCCCTCACCCATCTGGATAACAAGGACTCTTATGTAAGGATGCTGTTCATAGACTTCAGTTCAGCATTCAACACAATCATTCCCCAGCACCTGATCGAGAAGCTGAGCCTACTGGGCCTGAACACCTCTCTCTGCAACTGGATCCTGGACTTCCTGACCGAGAGACCTCAGTCAGTCCGGATCGGGAACAGCATCTCCAGCACCACCACACTGAGCACTGGGGCCCCTCAGGGCTGTGTGCTCAGTCCACTGCTGTTCACTCTGCTGACTCACGACTGTGCTCCAATGCACAGCTCGAATCATATCATCAAGTTTGCTGATGACACGACCGTGGTGGGTCTAATCAGCAAGAACGACGAGTCAGCATACAGAGAGGAGGTGCAACGGCTAACAGCCTGGTGTGGAGCCAACAACCTGTCTCTGAACGTGGACAAAACCAAAGAGATGGTTGTTGACTTCAGAAGAGCACAGAGTGACCATTCTCCACTGATCATCGATGGATCTTCAGTGGAGATCGTCAAGAGCACCAAATTCCTTGGTGTTCATCTGGCGGATAACCTCACCTGGTCACTTAACACCAGCTCCATCACCAAGAAAGCCCAGCAGCGTCTCTACTTCCTGAGAAGGCTGAGGAAAGCCCATCTCCTTCCCCCCATCCTGACCATGTTCTATAGAGGGACCATCGAGAGCATCGTGAGCAGCTGCATCACTGCCTGGTTTGGGAATTGCACCGTCTCGGATCGCAAGACCCTACAGAGGATAGTGAGGACAGCTGAGAAGATCATCGGAGTCTCTCTCCCCTCTATCATGGACATTTACACCACACACTGCATCCGCAAAGCAAACAGCATTGTGGACGACCACACACACCCATCACACACATACTTCACCCTCCTACCATCAGGAAAACGGTTCCGAAGCATTCGGGCCGCCACAACAAGACTGTGTAACAGTTTTTTCCCGCAAGCCGTCAGGCTCCTGAACAAACATCTGGACTGAACTCTCTCTCACACACACACACACACACACTTACACACAACTGAGTGACTGATCTGCACAACCGACTCAACACACATACACTTCACACACCCAGGTCTCAGCACCATTCACACCTCTCATTATAGCATAATGTTTACATGCCGTTTGTTGCTGATCTCCGGGACTTGCTCTATTTGCACATTATTCTGTGAATCCATTGGTCACTGTTCACTTTATCTTGATTGCTGCTACCATATTTTTTTACACTATTATAGGATTGCAAAATTCTGTTTATATTTGTTTACATTTCTGCTACTGTGCACCTTATCCTGTCACGACAAGTTTTACTGGCGGAGCTACTGCTGCTTTTATTTTTATATTTTGTGTATTTTGTATTGTTCTGCACTGTCTTGTGTTGTCTTTTGCACTGTCTTGTGTTGTCTTTTGCACTGTTTGCACCAGTTGCACACATGCACTTTATGTGGTGAGGATCTTAGTTCCTGGCCCTTTGTTCTTCTGTACTGTGACTGTTGTTTTTATGTTGTTTTATGTAGCACCTGGGTTCAGGAGAAACGTTGTCTCATTTCACTGTATACTGCATCAGCTATATATGGTTGAAATGACAATAAAAGCTTCTTGACTCTTGACTCTTGACTTTGTGCCTTCAGTGTGACTCTACAATTTACATAGTCATGAAAATAAAGAAAACTCTTTGAATGAGAAGGTGTGTCCAAACTTTTGGTCTGTACTGTACATACAGACTTTTATAAAGCTGCAATAATACAATGCATTACAATACAAAATTGTCAAGTGCTTGAATTCTTTTGAATTTATTTATTTTTTTGCTACATAGATATGCCAATAAAAAGATCAATGCCTTTGTGCTTATGATATTTTGCTGGTCAAATGATGAAAACAAAAGTTTTTGTCATGTGATATTACTGTGAACTGTGGTGTAGTGTGTTTTCTACCATGGTCCTGAAAGAACAGTATTTCATCCCACTGTATACATATACAATATTTTGTAATGATGCAGAATGTTGCTCTGGAAGACAGAAAGTATCCTGTGAAAGTATTATCTGGTGTGTTTCTGGGCAATCGTTTGCATAAATAAAGATGGTGTGGTCTGTGATCTGTGTGCGGGCCAAGGCGACTGCAGAACCTAATATAGACTCTGGCTCAGCAACAGACAAACAGCGCTGCCAAAACAAATCCTACACCTTGCAAATTGATTCATTATTTACACTCCAGTAAGGTGGTGACTCTGCTAATATATAAAGGCAAGGCTATGAAATCTCAAAGCAAACTGGGAAAGGTCACTGAATGGTATGCTCAAAAAATTCATTTCCGTTTACTTTTTCGTCTTCTGTTTCACATACACAAACAAGTCCTTACACACACATAAGACTGCCTTATATGCCCTTTGGCTTATTTTGAGGATCCTTTGATACCGTATATCCTCCAGTGGCCCCTCAGTCCTGGAGTGACGCCAGACTCGTTAGCTGTACGTTTGTGGTTCTTTATTTAGGAGCTAAGCTGAGGATTGTGCTATGCTCTGGAGACTGTCAATTTTCTAAGTGCATGCACTTTGATTAACTCTGAACTCCACATTCTAGAGATAAATGCACCACAAGCAGATGATGTCACACATATAGGCTGTGAGAGACTGTTTTTATACATTTCCTGGAATCACTGCCTCCTCTGGTCATTTTCCGCAAATGCTTGACAATGAGACTTTTTCTTAATTAAACACAGCTTAGTTGGATAATACACCCTAAGAAGGGAATATTAGAGTTTTTTTAATATCTTAATTGAGCACTTGCAGAGACAGTGATGCATTTTGTGATAGGAGACTAGCTTAGCCTTACTGCTGTAATAAGAGCCTTACTGTGCTGTCATTTCTGTTCTGACTTTGCATTGGTTGAATTGTGGTTTTTCGGTTGCAATGAGTGCAGTGTTCTCTCTCTCACATACATACACACACACACCAAATGCCTGAGAAGAGAAGGGAGACTTGGGGTGAAAGGGTTGGCAATACTGCATGATCACAGCCATTCGAGAGTTTGGTAATTCAGCTGCAGCTGCCTGAGCACAACACTATGAAATCAGAAAGAGGCATTCTCTCAAAGGTGATGTCACTTTGAAACAATGCAGGGAGCCTATTAGCACAGACAACAATTTGATGAATCAGAGATGACAAAAACTATGTGTGTATTGTGAATGTGCTTGCATGAACTTTGCTTTTTGGAAGGAGCAAATATTTGTGTCCCATTACAATAAGAATACATTAAAGATTTCACCTTGTAGGGATATTTATTTATTTATTTATTTATTTGGATTTATATATTTCAGTGTTTACTATTTTAGCTATTTCAACACAAACACTAATAAAAATGTCGAGAGAGAGAGAGAGAGAACAAATAGCAACAAGCATGCAAGTACTCAAACTAACTTGCATACTATTCGCTCTCTATTTCCTTCTCTCTCTCTCTCTCTCTCTCTCTCTCTCTCTCTCTCTCTCTCTCTCGCTCATGTGTCAGCAGTAATTGCTCTGTAACTAGAGTCTTGTATTGTGACTGTAATTACACAGGAAAGCCTGTTCTATTCAACTAAGGATTAGTAACTGTTTGTGAGGGCACTACAGAGACAAAGAAATCTACCTCAAACTGGCAGACTCAAGTATCAGTGCATCCAGGTACAAAGTTATTCCCTCCATGCCCTCAACCCTCCTCAAGAGTTCACTCTGGAGATGTCATGATGGAGGAAGGTTGGAAAAGAAATGCAGAGCCTCATACATTCATTCCCTTTGGCACTCAATTGCGTGCCTGTAGTTTGGGCAAAATGCATCAAGCACTTTGCCACACATACCCACACTATGCCTGGCCTACTTAGCTTAAGAAAGCACATGCAAACACACACACACATGCATTTGTCCTTGTAATTGGGATAATTATTATTGGCAATAAATAATGCTCTGCCTATTTTTAAATCTAATTCTAACCCTCCCTTTAGTAAGAAAAATGGCCCATTCTCTCTCTCTCTCTCTCTCTCTCTCTCTCTCTCTCTCTCTCTCTCTCTGTCTCTCGTTGCAGCAGTTACAGCAGCCTCAACAAATACATACTCATAATGGTTAGTTTAGCATGTTTGTCTGTGGTGTTGCATATCGAGGTAGGAAACTCATTCCCATTGATTGACCTAAAATGCAACTCAGAGGTGATCTACTACTTGGGTTTATATGAGCTGCAAGGGTCCTCATGGGCTGAATGTTGGCAAGATTTATTTAACAGATAAGCCTTTATAGAGCCATGTCTGATACATGTTTGACTTAAAAACAGATAGTATGCACATTTTTAGCAGTAACTGCAGCGATAAGTAGAGTAGGGTGAGTAGGGTGAGATATAGTACATTCTTTTCAATCCACATAATCTTTTAATCAGGAAACTGTAAAGCATCAACCTCACAACTTTAGGCAAGATAAGATAGCAATCATAAGTGGACGCAGGTCATTTTTTAAAATTACATTGTAAAGAATTAATTGCATTTGGCAATAAATCAAGGGAAAATGATTAATGTTCCTTAAGATATCAGTTTTCTTTGACATCAAAGACTCCATTAAAATAAAAAAAAAAGTCAAGTTACTTTCAGTTTTAAATATGTAAAGATAGTTCATTGCTAATGATTTTACTGTTGCAGTGTTTCAATCAGAAATGTGATCTTTTTTGCTTTGTGGGATGAAATGATTGGCTGAAAAGCTATCACAAAGTAAAGGCCGGACATGATATTTTGGTTATGTTAATGTTTTTACCACACATATATTTAGCCATTGGCTTTGCTAATTGTTTAGCCTGAGGCCAACCACTCCATTTGGCATGCTTATTACAGTTTGTTTTATTTGGTAATAACTGGGAGGAAGGAGCTCAGATGTGTTGTGTTATGTCATTTTGATTTTATGGGTTTCAAATAGATTCATATGGTCCATGACCACCCACATGTCCAGGGCCTATGGCCATGTTATTTTAGCTACGACCATACAAACCTCCCTATGAGTAACTACTACATGGACATTGATGAAGATAATTTGGTAAAAGTACTCTAAAGGGAAGCATTCTTATTACAGGAAATATTCAACAGCCCAAATATTTTCAGCACGGTAATCATCAAAAGTGGTCCTAACAAAAACACTAGGAAATACATACAATTACATATTTTGGTTATAATGCATTTAATCTAACTTTGGACAAGGCTTACTAATTACAGCAAACTCGACTATAAACTCAACCGTATAAACTTAACTCTATAATCATTATACATTATTTATGCAGACATAGTTTTATACATCATTGTAGTTTTCAAACCAAAGGCTAATTTAAAATGATACATTTTAGCAGATGCAGTTATTACACAAAGCAATATTTTACTGTAAATGCATAAATATATTCTGATGACTTTCAGACATTATTTCTTTGATGTATGTACACGGCTCTTTTAATATTTCCGCAGGAGAATTTATACTGAATTATCCATTTTGGTCAGAGTCAGAGGTGTAGGAGACAAGGACTACACTATGACAAGAGCCAACAGCCAATCTGAAGTGAGACAATAAGGGAGTACATGAACACAACATAATTAATAAAAGGAAAATTTATCACATGTGGACTTATAGAATTTTGCTTCTTGAACAGGAAACATTCATTTGTTATTGGGTGGAAAGCTAGGGGATGGTAGTAATCTGATTTATCATTGTTGTGGAATATGAATTGTTTCCCAGTTGCAAAGCTGTTGCAGCTAAAGAGAAAACAATAAATCAATTATAAATCAGCTAAATTGCCCAGTGTGTGTGTGTGTGTGTGTGTGTGTGTGTGTGTGTGTGTGTGTGTGTGTGTAAAAGTCACTGTATTTTGGCTACCTGGCTACATTACTACACTCACCCCCTAGTCTGGCCCTGAATTGCGTGGCATATGATTTAAAAGATTTTTTGGTCTTTTACATTATATTGCCTTTTAGAAAACACTATAGTCACACTGACTGTGCACTATCAAATCTTATTTTCATGACACTTCAGTAATAGCATGATGGCAGTGCTTTATTTTTATCCTCAGAGTTGTGAAGACTTGGGCTGTATCCCAAACCGCGTACTACTCTATGTATAGTATGTCAGTACAAGTTTGGTGTCCTAACTATTTAGATGTACTACTTAATGTGCAGTATGCAGTTTGGAACACAGCCTTGAATTCTTATTAAATGTGTATTACTTGGCTCCTGCACCAGTGTGTTTAACCCCGTACGCTACAAAACGTCCTTCCACAAATAGCTTGTGGAAGCTATTTTTATACCAAAAAGGGAGAAATTTCTAAATCAGACATTCAGCAGCTTTAACTTCTACATGAGCAACATTTCCCACTGTGGGCAGTAGGCACAAGGAGCAATGACAAACACATACAAACCCGCATGAACACAAACACCTACAGGAGAAATGGTATAGAATCATCGTTATAAGGAGTATGAGAGGAGGTCTGTAGTAGGCTGCTTTTTCACAGCAGGGTTTCTATTTCACAAACCTGACACTGATTTCTCAAGAACTTTACATAATGTGGATTGCTATGCAGGGGATCCTTTTCTTTGCACATACACACACACATTCACATTCACATTCACCCACACAAATTAAGTGTCAAATATTATCAAAGTTCATTGCTTGTTGATCCTTTTCTAGGACACCCTTGATACAGGTCACAAAGAATTTTCACAGCAGTGTGGTCTTTGTAGGAACAAGCCGTCTCATTTTCTCACACTTTACTGTGCTCTGAGGGGGAAAATCCACAAAGTGCAAGACAGGCAGGCAGCGGTGACCAGTGAACAGGGCTGGGAAACATTTAGGATCCCATTGGGACATTCTAACTTTACATATAAAAACACAACCCACCATAATAGCAAATAACAATTAAAACTCAACGGCCCCTGAAAGTAAAAAGGCTTCCTATTGGATGCTACTAAGGGAGAATCGTATGGGAATAAGGAGGGTGGGTGCTGGGCATTCATATTGCTGGTGATAATAGCAATCTGGTATTGTCATTATGGGGGGAACTGCCAAGACATTCAGAAAAAAGCTGTTTAAGGTTTAACTCTTACCTCGGATCGTACAGCGCTGCTGGCCGAATCCCTCTCGCTCAGTAACTTTTGAGACATTCCACACAACCATGTTACTTACTGACACTGTACTTAACACGTAAGCAAACACTGCAGCTCTGTGTGTGTGTTTGTGTGTGCATTTTCTCTAAGTGTAACAGTGGGAAGAAAAGGGAGGATTGTATTATAGGTCATATGGGCTTCTGTATTAGAATCACTTATTTGGTGCACACATGTGTTCAATTTAACTCGTGCAAAGGTTTGTCCTAACAAAGCGAGACTGACCTAGACCCCCTGCAGAGGTTAAAGAGTTGGGGTGAGGGGACTGTGTCACTTGGCTCTTTAGATTAAGTAGAAAAAGCAAGAAGGATATGGAAGAAAGACTTTATGGAAAGTATGTGCATGGCTCCTTTAGTAATATTTACCATAATGGTTCCTGAAATAGATTTTTTTTTACGCTCTTCTCTCTGTCTTGCTTTCGTTTTTTCTTCTTTTTTTAGAGGCAAATTACCTATCCAGCACGTTCTAAGGGCCCTCAATAAAACATCTGTGGAGGTGGGTGTAAAAACAGCAGAGCCTGGAGCAGACAGTAGAGATACCCAGCAGCTACATGATTTTCCCATGGTTCCATTCTCCAGGTTGTAGGCAAGTTTCCAGAGGTGTACTGAGCACTTCTGGAAGTCATGCAAATCTCCCCATGCGGTGCTTTTATATCTTGGAGACTCCTTAAATGTTTATATTAACAAAAAGGATAAAAAATAATTTCAGAGTTCTTCCTTAAAACATTTTACAGAATGGTAGGTTATTATATTAACAACTAGAAACAAATAAATTTTTTCTCACTATTACAAAAGAGACTTGTTGATTAATGTTAGATTTGCTTAGTTGGCAAAGTGCTTTAGATTCAGTTTCACACAGTGTTTTCATGTTCAAGTTGCTGCATCAACAATCCCTTTATGAGAGATGGTGAAAAGCACTGGGGGCTATTTTTTTTTTTATTATCCCATATGCACGTTAGGATTGTTATTCATGAAATTTCCAACATTGTATGTTACCCAACTCTTCACTTTGAAGCATAGTACTGAATCTGAGATGGGAATTATTGTTGGGGGCTATCTCCCTCACATATCTTTATTTGATACAGGTGGAGAAGAGGTTATGCCAGCAGAGTAACAATTGTTCTATTTATGTCCTGCTATCTTCACTTGCTAAGAAAGCTATTAAACAGCACTTGGTGTTTTTAGGATTTTTTTGTTTGCGAGTGGGGCAGCCCAGAGCTGGGGTTGACCCATGGACCAGTGAATAATGTGTCATATCCAGCTATCTGAGATTAATAGTTCATAGTGACTTGCTCCAATCTGCAAGATTGATGGCATATAATGAGTTGCAAAGCTGAGCGTAATCGAACTGTCATTAGCTGCTGTGAGCAGTAACAGGGCAAATGTCAATGTATACAAATACCTTAAAACTCTCTTTCTTTCTCTCCCCTATTCCTCCTCCTCAATCATCAGTGCAAAGGATAGCTAAATCTCAAAGATGTACATCCACAGCTACCTCCTCTACACACTGTTCAGTGTGCATGCTGTATGCAATAATGTCCCGTGTGTGTGTGTATGTATACATGCGCATTTCTGCATTTTTTCAAAACTATATTAAATGACAAACCCAGATTTGCCCATTTTCATATGGAATAGTGACTAGTTCCAGAAAATCCAGCACATGGCACGATATAAGCCATTTAAGGTCACAGCATCTCACGCAGTTCAATCAGGCTATTCGCATTTCTTTCAAGCGCTGATAACATCATTCTAAGCCTAAACCCAAGGCTATAAAAGCAAATGGAGAATGCCTTGCATTTTTTGCCATTTTCTTAAGAAGGGGAAAAAACAGGCTGTTGGCTACAGACAGCGCCAGAGAAAATGCTTGACAAGCCACCGTGACTCTACATCATACTTCATGTGGCAGAATCACTTTTGATGGTTAATCACTGTAGCACAGAGCACTACTGACAACTGTTGCATTTGTTACATTTATGAGAATCAGGACATCAGGTCATGGTCATAGAAACACAAAGACACAAACTGACACATCAAGTACACAAGCTTTAGTTCATTGTTTTGAACACAACAGTACTTTATAATGGCTCCAGACATACACACATAGATGCAGCATCATTTGACGAGAGCATGAGCAAATAAAACAACGCCATATAGAATAAAGCAAAGCTTCCATGTGAATTGGGCTCTTTATTGAACAAAGCGCCTCCCAGGCAGAATGCCAGCCTTGGGCATTAGCCAGGAAACTCAACTGTCCCTGTCCATCAGTCTGATGAGTCTAATCAGAAGTAAACCCACCGACCTGGCCGCAATGTGTGTAGGGGGCTGTGAAGGGGTGTTTGTGTGGTAGCCTCATTAAACCTGTTCACATTCCCAACAATGCTGCCTTTTCTGCACAACACTCGCTCTTGGTATACATCAGAAGAGGTTGTTATAGTTGGCCTTTTGCAGTGGATCATTGTACTTAACATATAAAATACACAGATAACCAAATAAGAAGAGAAGAGCTACCTTCACTGTTTGGGAATAAATTACACTATAATAATAAAAAAAAGACTTGTATTAATGGAACACTTTTTCCCACAGTAAATCTGAGGGTAGAATTGTTTTTAATCCATTAAAGGTTTGGTTAATTTCGTTCACTTGAGGTTCTTTAGTTTCACCTAATAAATGTTGTCACATTAAGGTCAACTGCGGCTCAGACGGATACATTTTATGGGAGAACCTAGTGATGAGTGGGAGAAACTAGTGATTTGGCATTTAAGACTGGATATCACTGTTCACATATTGAAAAATAATTTTCCTCCCTGAATTTAGATTTGGGGTGGTACTGTATTATGTAGTCAAGAGAAACAATAACCAACAAAAAAACATGCTGTGGAAAGTTGTGGTTGTGTCTAATTCACCTATAGCTATAGCTTTCTCTCTGAGATGATATGTTCAATAAAACAAGAGATTTTTATTTTACTTTTTTTGTGTATTACATTGAATCGGTCCACATCAGTGCGGTTTCGGATCCTGAGTAGTTTTTTTTCTTTTCACAATTATTTCCTGTAGTTACTTAGATTACAAATTGAACTTAAACAATTTTAATAGTACTTTTACTTGAGTATGTTTTTGGCTCTTCTCTCCTTCTCTCCACCTCCCCCGAATCGAATTCATCAGCAACCACTTTATGCACAGATTATTGGGCACATTAGCTGTATATTTAGGTATGTGTTACAATTGTGTTTTACAATTGTAAGGGCTTATTACTCTTAAATCATATTGTTTATGAATTATTTAGTAACTATAATGTCACTAATTGAATATATATTTTTACTGTAAGTATAAATAATGTACTGTGTGTCTGTATGAGCTGACAAGTCCTGGGACTTTCGTGGTTCATTTAAATGAAGACTTTTATGTTTTTTAGGCACATTTATACTTTCAACCCTTTTATTAATTGCTGATTATCTTGCACTTTGTGAGTGAAACTGTTATTTAGCACTTGTTCCTTTAGTGCTCTGTGTTTCATCTACAGTCTCACTGCTTTAATCGTGCCATAACTCACACTGTGCGAGACTCACTGACTCCGGCTCTGACAGACTCGAGCACTGCTTCCTGGGTGGTTTGATCTGGGTGTAGTACCTGCTGGCTGTTTTCCCTGCCTTCCCCAAGTCGACAGAATCCCTCCTGCCGATGATGTAGTGTACCTGTGAGTCTCAGTGGGTGGCTCATGCAACTCAACTCCTGACCTCGACCACAAGCTGGAAGCAATGGCGAACAAAGAGAACTTGAAGATGAGAGTAAAATTATTTGTGCATGGACATAGAAAGAGAGCATGTGATGCTTGGATTTAGAAAAAAATGACAGGACAGAAGGTTAGAACATAGGCCTACTTAAAAAAAAACAACTAGTTAATTAGTTAACACATTGATTAATAATGTTATATTGTGATTTTATAAAGGGGGTATCTCCTTGGTTAACAGCCATCTGGAAAAGATTTAAGAGCATAAATAAATTAATGAAAGGTATTTGATTTTGACCTTTTGGTAAATATTAATTCCTTAGTATTTACTCAGTATATATATCCCATTAATCACTGAGTAATTGTAAATGTGTCATAACATGAGGCAAGATAGCACCATTATAGCATTCATGGTTATCTGCATTGCATTATATTTCACCAAGGTCCAAAAATTCACTGGGTCATTAAAACAATTATATCAAGTCTAATTGAAACCAATGGGTAATTTCTTATTAAAATAAATGTTTTATGCAGCAAGGAGATATTGGTGGTGGTAACGATGACGATGATGAGTTTCAATAATCATTATAAAAACACCGTGTTTTTTGCATGGCTGTTGATTTGTGTGAGTGTCAGTGTCTCTAACTAAGCCTAAATGAGGAATACCCTGCGTTTGTAGTGACATGAGTGTTCTGTGTATTTCACACTAACTCTCAGGAGGCTCTTAGTCTGGCAGGGAAAGCCCCTCTCCTTACTATCTTAAACAAACATACAGTCTCATGTGCTGTGTCTCGGTGGCTTTGCCATGGCCAGTCTCACAGATAGAACATGTGTGGGAGTCGGGCAGACAAGAAAGAGAGGACCCTGTGTGGGTGTGTTTGCTCAGAAGTGCTGGTGTGTGTCTGCTACACTGTCAGCAAGTGCTTCCTTCTTCCTGTGTGAAAAACTGAGCATAGCGATGCTTTCCCGCAGCTGGATTGTGAGTCAAGTGTGGTGTGGAAAACACAAATCTTTCCACGCCAACAATGTATCTGTCTCTCTCATGGACATGGTTAGGGGTCTCTCTCTGACTTTTACCTCAGAGCTATGTTTGGGTTTAAGAGTGAGATGGTGCTTCGTCACATGATGCCAAGGTCAGAGGTTATTCTTTGACACTGCAAGTAAACAGAAACACAGCCTGTGTGAGACAGTTCAAGTTCTTCTTTGACCACATTTTACCTTAATCACATTTCATATTTGTGGCTGCTGGATCTAGCACAATGGAATCTTTTTCTTGTGCTGTAACATGCCATAACCTCTTTTTTAAAACATTTTCTGTCCTCATAAACTCACAAAAGTTGAGCATCTGGTAAAATTGTGTCAGTCCTACATAAAGAGAAATATGCTCCACCATAAACATATACTGTCCACCATCTTTGTGGCTGGAAGAAAAGTGTTTCTCCATTGACAAACACACATTTGTCACTTATTTGAGCACACAGACTGATTCCATCAGAATTGTGTGTTTCTAGGATGTGCTCATACTCCAAGTTTAGATATTACAATATTCCATTTTTGGGAATTGTGAGCCTCAAGGCCTATTAAAGACTCATTTTATCTACACATTGAATAAAGGATGTTGTAACGTAGAATTCAGCACTTCCTGCATCCTTAAAAAGCTCTGTTGTTCATTATCTTTATATAGCAGGTTAATAGTGTCAGTATTATAAAGCTGCGCTCTCACGCTCTCTCACCAGCCCTCCAACACACATTTATACACACACACACACACACACACACACACACACACACACACACACACACACACACACACTCATATATACTCCAACTCAATACTTCAACCCAATACAGTGAACCACTGGTGAACCCTGTAACTTCAGAGGCTGTTTCTGGCCCATTCGAGCCAGTGGCTCCCTTCTCACTTTCTCAGAGTCTTATGAAAACAGGGGAAAAGAATGTGAAAAATCTCCAGCATTTCAGCAGAAGACAATAATCTTCCAGGTATGACGGGGGTGTGGGTGATGGATCAGACCATCCACAGTGGAAGAATCTACACTATGTGTTCTCTTAAGTGGATACCAGAGGTGCCATAACTCATCCTGCACATTGTCTTCTAGTCTGGAGACAGAAGAGTGGCTTGTGGTTTTTTTTGTTTTTGTTTTTTTTTTTTTATGTAAGGGAAACCATGGCATTTGGCAAAGACAAGAGAAGAAGAATGAAGATCTCCAGGGAACAGTTTTCTAAAGTCCATCACACGACTCAGTGTTTGTGGTTCAGGTGAAAGTCAGTTATGATCTCCTAAAACAACATCACATTTTGAACAATTGGGTTTTTTTTGCACTTTCCAGTAGAGCCACAATTTTACTAACAATATAGTACTGTTCACTGTTTCACAAAATGCAATATCAAAATGTTGCCATGAATAAAACCTTTTTCACACTGTGTTTATTACTGGAGCAAATCACAGAAAACCCAATCCTCTCAAGTCTACTATTCAGAATTTTGACATCAATGTCATGCTAGAATAAAAATGTGTTAAAAAAAATTGGACTAGAACATATTTAAAAAATTAGGACGTGAAAATATATAATACAAACTATACATCAAAATACTTACATATTTAGCTGTTTTGTGACAATTTCATTCAATTAATTTATATTTGTTTTATCATATATAGGTATCTGCATTTCTGTTCATGCTTTCACTTTTTATACAAATGATGTCCCATTTTTCAAAGTTCTAGTAATGTTATTATTAGCATTGCTACTTTCATCTGGTGACTTCCAAATTATACTGGGAAGTTATTCCAAAAAATGATGTCACAAGTGCAAATATATGGTAGCAAACATATCCATAACAGTAGCACAAATATTCAAGTTAACTATTAGAGATTGTATAGACGTATAGGAGGCTGTTGCTGCAGCAAGAAAGCTGTTGAAGCCAATGTGGGCAGTAACTAATTAATATTTGTTCTTCTTTATGGTATGTAAGTACATTATTTTATCATTGCATTTTCATTCTGGTTAACCTTAACTTCCTACATTTTAATGTGTAATAGCAAACATTTTACTATAATACATTACCAAAAAAATGCCGTTCCTTGCTACTTTCAATACATAAAGTGATGATATAAACTGCATTAAATGATAATGTTTAACCCTGACTGTACCTCTAGGGCTCTGTGTTTATGTGGAGCCTTTAACAGTATAAAACATTCTCCTTATAAAGGTAAAATGGAAAAAAAATTGAATTGCCTAAATTATTGCATTTCTCATATCACTACTTTTACTTTAGATACATAAGTACATTTAAAAGAAAGAGCTTTTACTTTTACTAGAGTAACCTTTAAACAGTGCATTTGTAATTTTACTAAAGTAATTGATACTTTGTCCATTAAGGAAAAGCACTGAAACAGGTAGTTTAAGAAGTGAAAAACTGGCATTTATAGTGAGAAAATGGCTACAAGACACTGCTCTTATGAGGCAAATTTACAGCCAGATGGACAATTGTGCAGGTCCTGAATTTTGTAATACTTTTTAGTATATTTCAAGAAAGAAAGAAGCTTTTACTTGCAAAGGGAAATTCTTATTTGCATTTCCCAGCTTGACAGAATTAAGGCCTTAATCAAGGTCTTAACAGGGGCAGCTTGTCAGCATTGGGGCTTGAACCACAGGACATCCGATCAGTGACAGAAAGCCTTAAACATTGAGCCACCACTGGCCTAGTAGAAGACCAGTTTAAACCTAAGGTCAGGTCTGTGTGGCTTTCCAGTGCATGATACCACCATACCTGTGTGAGTTTCTTTAGGGTCCTTCAATTTCCTGCCATTATCTCAAAAATATGCAGGTAGGTGGACTGGCTATGTTAAATTATGTCACGGTGTGAATGAATGTGTAAATGATGGACTGGTATCCATTAATCACCAGGATAAGCTCCAGATAGAATATAACCCAGACCAGGATAAAGCTAATACTTAAAGCATGTGAGTGTAGTCAGTTTAAAGAAAAACTTTGATAATCTAAATTCAACAGTTCATCTGGTTATTTGCTAATAACTGTATACAGTAACAGGGACTATACAATCTGAGGACAGAGTAAATGTAATGAGTCATTGCTTTGTGATCATATGTAACACAAGTAAAGTGTTATTGACAATACATTATCCTTATTATAGCATAATTTATACTCTGTATGTGGCCTCACTCTTTTCTTCTTTTATCTGTGCTTGGACAAACATTTTCTGTGCAGCTTTTCAAATCTGGTTCCTCTGTCATAAAAAATAAATTTATGTAAGCTTTTGAACAACAATTATTCACAGCCTCCCATATAAAGAACTGGAAGCACTACAGTTTCTTGGCTCAGACAGTCAAAGTGACTTTGTGCTTGCTCTTTATCAGTTGGGAGAGCCTTGGTAGACTGCTATTTTGCACTGATCAGTATCTTGTCGTATGATACCACTCCCCACCCACCCCCAAACCTTGAGTCCCTGATCAAATTCTAACCATTAGGATTAGAAACCCCAAATCTGGACTAGGATCACGGGAGAAGATCAAATTTGAAAGATAAAGAGTTGAGTGAGTTTCCAAAAGCAGGCAACTTAATCCTCTCAAAAGATGGGAATAGAAGGAGAAAAAAAGGAGGGAGATTGAAAGACAGGGTGAAACAGAGAGAGAAGGAGAGAAAGTGAGAAAGCGAGAGAGTCTGCGTGACAGAAGTGTCTGCTGAAAGAAGAGGCTCGGGTAGCGTGTGAAGCCTATCTGTCTGTCAGATCAGAGGCTGTCGCCTCCCCCAGTGCGATGTCTGACGTGCAGGCACCTGCTGCGCTTCCACACAACAACCTCAACACACGCACACACGCTTTCCCTCAGGCCACAGGCGCCACCTGATCCTCTAGCCCTTCATAATCCTGGACAAAGTGTTCCCAACTTTTCCTACAGGACCTCGCAGATGAACATTAGACCCATGCTGTTTGCCGCCTTACCCTTATTTTGCATGAAATATGGACAAATGATCTCATAATCAGGTGTGAAAATATGTTTAGACATGCTAGGAGGCCTCATACAACTATGCACACCAGTGACATGTACTAATAGCTGTACAGATGTGCTTTCACTTTTTTGTGCGTGCATTTTTAAGGAGGAGTTCATAAAATAACTGTGTTTGTATAATAAGTGTACATTTAAGTATTATCATTATGGGGTGGTATGTGTTTGAGGGTTTGTGATTATCTCAGATATTTGTGGCAGCCGGTAACATTAACCAGAGTATGCTCGCTAAAAAGATTAAGGGGATCAGAAAAGTACAAGGGCCCCCTCTCTGCTCTTCTGGGTTATTTGATCTGTTCGTATCACATTTATCTGTCTCTTGTTCTCGCTCTCTCTCTCTCTCTCTCTCTCTCTCTCTCTCTCTCTCTCTCTCTCTCTCTCTGTCCCTCTTTGTGTGGCTGAGGCAGTGAAGAATTCTCCTTCTGAATACTCCAGACAGAAACACCCACACACGGCTCCCTCTTCCACCTCCTGCTGTGGAAACTATGAGCGCCTTACACGATCCACTAAAATGAATATCATGTGTAATATTACAATCTTATTCCCTCGAATTTATTTGTCTGCCTTTAACAGAGGGTGCATGTGGGGTTGGCTCATTACCTGAGGTTCCCTTCGCAGTGGAGATTCCCAGGCCATTCCAGCAGCATTAGGCTATGAATCATATCACGGGGAAACACTTGTCAGATATAAATTCTAATAAGGCCATATAAAACCACATGCAGCAAGCATTAAAGGCATGCTGTGTGGACACAGGTCCAAGGAGTGTGGACAGGGATGAAGAGAAAGGGGAAAGGGAGCCCTTGAAAGTGTACAGCTTTGGTATGACATAGAGAGTGAGAGAGACAAAGAGAGAGAGAGAGAGAGAGAGAGAGAGAGAGAGAGAGAGAGATGGAGGGTTAAGCGGCATTTTACAACTACTTTGTAATTTTTCTGACATCTGTCATACTACATTTCAATTTGCTGATTGAAAGACAAATGAAATCCTCTGAAACTAACCAAATGCAAAATGCTTTCATGTCTATTTAGTGTGAATTTAGTTTTTTTCCAGTCATAGTTAAAGCAGAGGTGGTCAAAACAGCGGAAATCGAATATCCTTGCTACTACAGTTGGGAGACATTTTTACAGTAGGCCCATAAGACCAGATTGTACACTTTCTTTCTCTCTCTCTCTCTCTCTCTCTCTCTCTCTCTCTCTCTCTCTCTCTCTCTTTCTCTCTATCTATCTCTCTATCTCTCTTTTTTCCCTATTCAACATGCTCCTTGCTCACTCAAACTGAGCTCAGTCAAACTGAGAGAATGGAAAATCTGACTGCACATTCTCTCTCTGTCTTACTTTTCATTTTAACTGTGATGAATTTAACATGTTGGAGATCATTTGAATCTAACCAAACATGAAACGCCTGGCCACAATAAGCATACCTTCCAATGTTGTTAACTCAGTTGAGTAACTTCTCTTGAGTGGCTTGAACAGCAGCCATCGGGTATATACGTGGAGGGTACCTTCTCTGTAATCTGGTGACCCTCATTGGTTTCTCATAACTATGATGTTTTCATTTCATTGGCTATGGTCTAATATTTCCAACCAGTGTTGCTGAGTGTGAGAAAAAAAGAAAGACCTTAAAGGACTTTCCCAAACAATGCTGACTGCATCAGTATTTCAATATTAGGGCAGAAATTAACCCTAAAATTCTTATTTAAATCATTCTCTTTCATTCATCTTCAGTAACTGTGCTATCTTGGTCAAGCTCATGGTGAAGCCAGTGCCTATCCCAGAAATGCTGAATGCACACACAAGTAAAATAGCCAGCACACATACTGGCAAAAATTTGACAGGTTTAAAGAACACGTGGATATAGAGAGAAAAGGTCAAATGTGCACAGTGATTGACCTTTATATACAGATGATTTGTTTCCAAATGTCCATTTGGGGTTCCTTTGGGTTCTCTGGCTTCCTTCTACCTTTCAAACATATACCAGTCAGTTTGGTATCCAACCCAGGGGTGTTAGTTCCTAATGTTCTGTGTTCTCAGTATTGTTCGTGGATCCTCTGTTCTTGCAGAATATGAATACATGGCTAAACAAAATACGCTATTATTAACTATGATTTATTTGTAGTTACCTACTGTAATGCTTTCAGAATACTTTTAGGGGACTGTGTGTTATATATAAAAATTACACAAAAAAATCAGATTTCTCTTTTGCCATGCCAAAAATACGTATTCCATTAAATGAAATGAGTGTCCTGTGCCAGTTTGACAGTCAAAATGAACAATACTATATCTTGGTTTCTTCATGATGTCATGATGTCATGAGACCAAAACCAAAACTCACATTGATGTTTTAAGCCAGCATTTTCAACAGCAGTTGGCTCTATTGCCAGAAATGATGCAATTTCTTAGTAACATTGTCATAAAAATTATGTGATTTAATCACACAGGAATGATCAATGCCATAATAACATGAAATATGGTGGAATGCAATGAAATATAATAAAAGGCTGTAGTTGTTTATTATATTATGCATGCTACTGTAGTCAGCATGCATTATACTATTCTGACATCACACAGTAATGCAACATGACTGTAACTCTGCTTATATTACTTTCATATTTGTTTACTAATGTAATGACATCATGTTAGAAAATTACAATCACAGGTATGCCATTGTGACAATGCTATAAGAATGGTTTTGTTTTGACTATCAGAAAAGACCGGTTTGTTTTACCAAATAGGCAACATTACTTTTAAGAAAGACATGTCCTGAATTGTGTCACCACCCAACAAATTAGACAGCAGCTTTTGGTTGTGAGGAATTTGGGGCACAGAAAGGGTATAATTAGAAATCCTGGCTTTTCAGACTATATTAATCTTCTATTGGACAGCTGCATGTGTGTAGGTGTAAAGAGTGTGGATTTCTATGGCAGGTGTGTCCTCTCACCACTACTGTATACGGAAGTATTTGACCCCATGCCCTTTCTATGCTTTACCTAATCAGGGCAGATTTCTAAGTTTTAAAGAGATGCCAATGGATTGTTTTGTTTACCCTGTTCATTTTTCTGGTATTCCAAAAAGAGTGTGCTATCCCCAAAACACTGCCATTGCCAATGTGTCATGTGGCCATTTACAACCCATTATTATAAAGCGCTTCATTGCACCCAAACTTAGGTCATATTTTTCATGCCATGGAGGTGAGCCTTTGGGTTTGGGATTGTTTTTATTTGCAATATGAGGTGTGATCTGATGAGACGCATGAGAGAACGCCCAACAGCATGCAGGTGAGGGTGGAAAGAAGGAAGTGGAGAAGGAATAGTGGGAACAGGGAAGATCTGCCAAGGTGGCACTATTGTTTCCATGTTTAAAGCCCCGTGTGCTGCATTGAGAAAATATGTGGGTTTGAAACGCTGTGCACCTATTTTTTATGAAACAGCTTGTGATAAAGATGGGCTGGTTGATGAAAAGAAAAGACATAGAGAGAATGCGAGAAAGAGAGCGAGAGAGAGACAGAGAGAGAGAGAGAGAGAGAGAGAGAGAGAGAGAGATGGACAGAGAAAGAAAAAGCCAAGCAGAAAGAAATCATCTAAGCATTTTAGCAAACATGCCAGGACGTGAAGGTGCTCTTTATCTGATACTGGAGAAAGATAAAATATAAAATGTTTTCCCTCCTGAGCTATGCCCGACTGCTGTTAAGGGGGTCACAATTACACTCATTTTCATGTCTCACTCAATGTGGCTGCATCCTGGCTGAGGAAGACACATTAACTCCACTTTACCATTATGGAAAAATATGACCTCAGTGCCAGGCTGCTTTAAATGCCGTAGTGATGTAGTAATAAACAGCGAGTGAGTCAGAAGGCAATTTGGAACTTTAACAGCGATGATGAAATACTCATTTCACACCAACGACTCTGCTTAATCATTTATTCAGCTGTAAGACAGGATCAGTGCAGATGTTTGCTTTTTAGGTACTGTGTTAAATCGGTCAGATGAAAATAATTATAGCTGTAGTCATATAATTCCTCTTTTACAAAAATACCATTATCCCTTTTTCAACTAGCTAAACCTGACTGGTTAAGGGCTACATTTAACAATATATACAGCAGTAGTTAACATGGAAAACTCTATAAGAAACCAAAGAAAGTAATTATACTTCTATTAATTGTTTTGTTATGCTTATTACATTTGCAGTGTTTAAAAGCACCATTTGTCAGAAATAGGATCATGAGATAGATAGATAGATAGATAGATAGATAGATAGATAGATAGATAGATAGATAGATAGATAGATAGATAGATAGATAGATAGATAGATAGATAGATAGATAGATAGATAGAATTAGTCCTAAGAAATTTGCTCTTTCCAAATTGCTTATCTATTTTCTGTACACAAGTTTTAAGATGAACTTCCAGTCCAGCTTGTTGGCAAGATTGACAACAAGGATAGCTTGGTGTCAATCTTGCCAAAGTAATTATAGATTAGTCATTAGTCATTTTATCACATTATACATCGATATCACATTATTTATGATTAGCCTAACAACTTACCCTACAACTTAACACTTGTATTCATGAACACTTATATTTATTCATAAATTTTAGTAGGTTTCTTCCTATTAGTTTTTGGTCACTACTGAATAATAAAGTTTTGTTACTGTGTTTTATAGAACATAATACTTACTGAAACGCATGCTATAAAGAGCCTCTGAAATCAGCATGGGTGTTTCAGATCTTTTTGTACCTGTCTGTTAATGTTCTCAACACATTCATCACTGAATCACATTATGAAATGTCATTTATGTGACATGGGGTGTTTTCCTTACTGGGTATGTTCAGTGCAGATATATGTCGATTCCTTGGACAAAAATGTGATTCCCTCTTTAGACACTGTCAGGAGTTTATTTTTATTTAGCTAGCTCCCTATGCTACTTGTCGGGTTTGTTTGGATTGGAATGTGTGGTGTATCTCAGGTCCAATTGGCTGTTGGTAAGCCAGTCAAGCAGTTCAAGTTGAAGTACAGGCAGTGTAAAACAAATATCTGATTGATAAGCTGAGGCTGATTTAACTTTTACCATTTACACTTTATGAGTGCTCATTACACAAATGGTGTGTAACTGCAGTAAATAAAAAACCTTAATATAAATTTTAATGTTTTGGTTGTTTTTTTTTTTTATCCCATCTGTGTTTTTTTTTCTCTCCTTCCTTAAGTAAAACACATCACAGTCTTTATAGTCATGATTCATCGTGTTACCGTGTCACTGGCTGTACACTCTATTAGTCTACAATTTCCTTTGTTCTGGTGAAAATACCTGAAGAGCACACTCAGTGTTTGGCTGTATTCATGGCACACAGTACTCGACCTGTGTACAAGTCCCAAGCACATGGCTCTCAAATCTCCATAGAGAGATGACATCAGTGGCCTTGACATACAGTGTTTGCCTGTTTTTCTGGCCCAGTAGTGGGGGTGGTGGGCAAAACACACTCACAGGGATCTAAACAGCTTACAGAGCAGTGAGCCATGGAGTCTCTGCTTTTCTCAGAGAAAACAGGGGGTGATTCTCTCACTATTGCTCACTATATTTCTCACTCTCTTACAAAAAGCCTCTTTCAACATAGCACAAATAACACATGCGTGCACGCATGCACACACACATGCACATACTCCTAAACTGCTGTGCTTGCTCTTGCTGTCTAAGGTGTGAAGTTATTTATAAATGACTGTAGTATTAATGTGTTACTGAACAATTTGAACCTGCCCTTTCCCCTTCTTCACAGCTGAACTCTATAAACACACACATGCTCTGCAATATAGCATTGCATCATGAGGCTTCTCCTTTCCCCCAAATCTCTACCAAGGAAGGAGTGTGGAGGGGCTATGGGGGGAGAAAACATCAGGCAATTATGTAAAGACATTGAGGAACACTTCGTGTTGTCTTCATCCCTCCTAGGGCACATCAGATTAGATGAAGCTGAGGCAATCTCTTTGGAAAGAAATGGTGAGTCACAACAAGGTCAGCCATAAATCTTCAAACCAATGATTAGTGTAAAAGGAACTTTTTAATAACCACTAATTATGTTGATTTGAAAATAATATGTTTGTTATTGTTGGCTACTTTGAGGCTTGTTCGCAGATGCAGATTCAGTCATTTTCAGGATCACTCATGTTCCAAATGATGAGAAAGACATTTAAAAGTTCAGAAAAATGGCGTCATTGTGGCCATGCAAAACCAAACTCAATGATAAGTAGACATTAATTTTCCATGTTGTTAACAAGGCATTGATTAAACCGTTTTATGTTTGCAGAACTTAATGCAGAACCTATGTGCCAAGTGCTCCTTGTTAAAATCCCCATGAAATATCACATTAGCTCTCATTTGATTCTTATGTGGATGCATTTTCCCTGAAACAGAAAGTCAGATTGACTAAATTCCTGACTGATTTAAACAACAGCCAATAGCATTCAAGATTCCCCACCAAATCTAAACACACTTGACAGCGGCTTAGTGAGCTAGCTAAATATCAAGAACAGCTTTTACAAGAACAGATTTACAGCCCATTTCTTTCTCTTTCTGACAGAGAAGCCCTGAAAGGGTATGAAGTCAGAATTGCATTCTTGCTCAGCTTTAAGAAACATATTCTAGCTTTAAACACCTCATAAAAAGCCTCTTCTTCAAAATACATTTCATCCATCATTTTTTCTTATCCACTAAGTAATTTCAAGGAAGGGATAATTGTGCAGGATGATGCACATAAAAAAACATGAACCGTGTTAGACACTAACAAGCTGCCACTGTAGAGCAAGACTCTGAGCATGAGACATACACTATGCTAGACATCCCCCTTTTCTTTATTTGTGTCAGCGTGAAGTGCACGCACAAGCATAGTGCTAGCTACACCGAAGTGCATGGGATTCTCTTATTCTGTTTCAACCCAATTTTCTTTTGCTCGTTGTCTTTTTGTGCATTTTGTTTTTATTTGTTATCTCTTCACTGATTCTTGTGTTCATGTCTTGTCGCATTTACAGATGTTCCCTCTTCTGTGTTGATTACCATGTGGATTAATATCCCAGTAGTTGCTTTGCAAAGTAAATCATCTTTAAATACAGAGCAGTTGTGTTTCTTGTTCATGTTAATGAACGGTTTTGATCTTGCTTTTATTGTCTCGTTCACGATTTTGCCTATGTATTGTTGTTTGCTAATTGGCCAACTTTTGCTGTTCCACGTTTCAGATTTTTGCCGGCCATTTTGGATTGTCTGCCTGTTTATTTTATAAACGCTCTAACCTGCACTTGCATTTACTCTCACTATCATGCAGGCTTTCAGGTTTTACACTTTCACTGGCACTCTACTGTACAACAGTATGTAAAAAAAGGTTTAAAGCAATGATGTCTTCAAATACAATTTAATTAAACATATTCCATTTTAAAATAAATAATAATATTAATTATTTCGTTCCAGCCTTTTGACTTTTAAAATGCATCAGTAGTCTGATGTATATTTTGTGCAATTTTATATGCTGGTAGATTTTCCGTGTGTTTGAGGATCTGCCTCAGAGTCTTTTAAAGACAAATTCTTTTGTATGTAAGGTGTCATCACTACAGTACTACAAAATTAATAGACAGGTACAGAAGGTGTTATGAAAACAAACACATCATTTAGAAGCACTTAAACATAAATGCCTGTGTTCAAGAAAATGACATTAGTACATTTTAACAGTGTGTCATGAGTAATAAGACTTGGACCAAGAACCAAAATGTTTTATGGGAGGATTTCTTTTTTTTTTTTTACTTCTTTCAATTCTGTTTACACTCTGCATGTTCATTCATGCTGACAGTTCTACATTCATAATATTTATTCCATTTTATTGCAGCCATAGCAGCAAAAATGCAAAACATTAACAATAAAATATAAACAAGCAGGCAAACCCTCACCATTCAAAAAGTAAGCAAGAAAAAAAAAAAGAATATAATTGACGTCATGACTTATGTGTGAGTTTTCATTGCTATTTTGTAATTTCAGAGGACAATTATTTCCTATGTGTTTGCTTGAAGTGCACTCTTTCTTCACTGGGGCTATTATTATCGCAATCATTTCGTTAAAGCGTGACCTCACTTGTGTTATTTGTGAAAAGGGATCCTAAGCTCACTGACATCCCTAAACACCCAATACCTAAACATGAAAACAAAAAACTTTATAATGAGCATTTGACTCTTTTTCCTAAACATGGTGTCTAGTGTACACTGAGAAGACTGTGCACATGAAGGTATGAAAGGGGGCAGTTGGTGTGGTGTCTCTGTGTAACTACCCCAAACTTTTCACAATGGGCTCCCTCATGGGCTCGCTGATTGCATATTTGTACCTCGGGGGCCATGAGGCTGAAAAAAAAACACAGAGGGTGGAGAAGGAATCTGTATGCCAAACCCACACCCTGCTCTCTGGTTTTGATCTTCCAGTGTTGCAACAACCAGCATCATGTCATCGCTCAAGCAAAAGCCATCGCTATTATCTGTATGTCAACAGTCTCCCTTGTTTTCTCTTATTCTGCCTACAGGGAAGAAGACAGTTGTTGTCTTTTTCCTTTTGAGAAGAAAATAAGGCATGCAAAACAGGATGAAGAAATGATTAAGCACGTCATGACCACCTGAAAACAAAGAATATATTTGTTTCACTTGGAATCACACATTGGTAAGACGAGTCCTTGTTGAAAAAAAATAAAATATGTCAATGCCTTAGTGAGATTCCTTTCATTCAAAATACATCACAGTGTCCTGTGAGTCCCACAGATAGGTGTGAGTGAGAGAGAGAGAGAGAGAGAGAGAGAGAGAGAGAGAAAGAAAGAAAGAAAGAAAAAAACAGAGGGATTGACACTTTTTTGTAATGTACCTAACGCATTAGCTTTAAAACAAGTTCAGTGCCACCTTTCATCGCTTCATTACACACATTCAGCATTCCTGTGATAACTTGGACGGCAGAGCTCCTCTCCACAGCAGCTCTGCAGCTCAGTGCAGGCGATGACATATGAATATTGAGAAAGATTTCTGGAGCTGCGTCCAAGGTGAGAGCCCGCGGGGCCTGAGCGGCATTCGGTCCGTTTAGAGCCGCATGAGGGCGTGATGTCATGCGAATAGGGGGTGGAGAGAGAAGCGAAGTCACTCTGATTGAGTGAGCTGACGACAGATTAGATGAGACAAAAGAGAGCAATTGAAGCACATGGGTCATGACCAGCATCCACAGGGGCCATGACTCACAGCTCACGGCATACAGCCGAGGAGTGGGAGTGATACGAGATTACAGACGTAGTGAAAATGCGACGCCGAAGCTTTATCCATGTTGTTACATTGAGATGTGTTTGCAGTTCCATGAGACTAATTTGCACCGACAAAGCAAGATGTTTTGGAATAAAAAGCTTTTAGAGAGTTTGTGGGGTCTCTGTGGCGTGGTACATTCTGACCTGGACCTAATCAGAGCCAGTGTACAGGAGCCAAGAGGCTGCAGCCAGGATACTAAGCAAACGCACACGGTCACAGTGAATCACTCGAGTCTTCAAGGCCTCCACACATATGTTCATCCAGAAATGTCCTACTGTGGCTCACAGCTGCACAGAATATCCGAATTATGGGATAGCATGACTGTGTAAATGCAGTCTTCCACATCCAGATTCCTTTCGCTCAAATGCATATCTCAGTGTCCTGGAGTGTGTGTCCCACAGAGGGAGTGAAAGAGAGAATGAAAAGCAGAGACAATGTAACATTCATCCTTCAATTAATTGATATGGTGACATTTTGGTAGAAACATTTAAAGCCACTTCCAAAACAATGTAAACAATGATTTCAATTCTTGAGAAATATTTTGCATGCATTTATTGCATTTATCTATTCGAGACAGCTCACTATTTTCATGGGGGATTTCTTGTTTGTGGCACAATTTCACATGTATAAACTTTACAGATGTTTGCTGCAAACAGTGCTGGGTTCTGATTTTCAGGTCATGATTTAAAACCAATGTACAGTATTACATTAACCCAAAGAAACCATCCATTTACTATTCTATAGTCTAGCATGTAGGAGGAGTAACTCTAGTACTGTGTATATAGCTGGTGATTCTAATAGATCATCTACCCACATGTGGACCTTTACAGTTCATTTGCACCAGCCCTCTGTGGCCAAAAGGATCATTGAGCAGACCTCAAATTTGGCTTTCCTTTAGAATAACAGATTTTCAGAGCACCTGGTTGAGCAGGTGGGTGTACTGAATTCAGGCTTATCAAGAGGTCACTCGTGCTATGAAATGCAAATCCTGGGAAGCCCAGGTAGATGAAAAAAAACAAACAGACAGCAAATAAACCAAAAGAGTACACTCATATACATTATATAAACACATACACAAATGCCCATATAAAAGTGTACACACACACATTCATCCTACTGGATCCTTTCATCCAGGATCATGTTCTATATGGCTCTGGAACAGTCCCAATGTCTGTTTCTTCACTTTACACACTCACTTTTTCCACATGGACAAAATGGCTTTTACACATTTTACCGATTCCTTAAAAGATGGAAAATAATGGTCCCGGTATTCAAGTCATCGCCTTGTTCACACAGGGATATTCATCTCTAACAAAACTTTTTCCTGCCTTTGCTACATCATGTTTCTCTCATACATAAAGTAAAAGCATATGCTGTTTGTTGGTTGGGAGGTAATGCCATTAATCTTGCTCTAATATATTTCACATCTTTCTGTTGCTGTCCGGGCCTGGACGACTTTAGTCAAGATTTGCGTTCTCTGTTTCTCTGACTGTTTGATCTCATCATACCAAGAGCAGGATCACTGGACACTCTGGAGTTATCTGAAGAATGATTGCTGGTCGTTATTTTTATTCTCTGAATAATAAATTCCCTTTCTTCACTTCATCATGGACACCCACCTGGTGCTGATACTCACAACTTAACACCATTACCGATGACAGTGCCTAAGGTACTAACCTTGAAACTTGACATATCTGTCAATTTTTTCCCCCTTTATTTGTAGTAAATACTTTGACAGGCAACTGAACATATATAGCCTGCATTATTTAGTATGAATAGATGTACAGTCATGTGAAAAAGAAAGTGCATTCTCTTTTAAAACTATGGCTTTACAGATCAGTACATAATGAAAATCATCTGGTTCTTAGCAGGTCTTAGAATTATGTAAATACAAACTCAGACGAACAACAACACGTTACATATTATATCGTGTCGTTATTTATTTTTACAAAAATAAACCCAAAAAGTCCGAAAACCTACATCTAACAGCAGTCCTTAAATTAGCATTTCCTGGGAAAAAAAATATTTTTTAACTATTTCACTCCCAACAGAGTTTTATACTGATGGCTATTTTTAGTCTAATGGACCGGTATCAGAATGTTTTTATTGATGATTTATTGAATTTATTGAAGATTTCAAAGCAATTTCTAAGCTATGAATAAGGTCATCTGTCAAATGCAGTAAATGTAAACAAATTGTAATGTAAATGTAGAGGAATTTTGACTCACTCTTCTTTACAATGTTGCTTTGCATTTTTTATGGACATCACTCTGAAGATTCTGCTGCAGCATTCTGGTCATAACAGCACCTTTATTTTTTACTTTTTCAACCATTCTGTTAAAGATTTGCTGGTGTGCTTGGGATGTCCTGTTGCATGTACTAATTTCAGCCAAACTTTAGGCCATGCTGACCTGTGACCATGCGGCCATGCTTTTTTTTTAGAGAAAAGAAGCTTTCTCCTGGCAACCCTTCAAAACACAGCATACTTGTTCAGTCTGTTTCTAATTGTATGTCATGAACTTTAACATTTAACATGCTAAATAAGGTCTGTAGAGTCTGAGATTTTTTTTTTTTGCAATTTCTCTGAGCATTGAAAAGTCTGACCTTGGGTTGACTTTGCTGGGACATCCACTCCTGGCAACTGTCTCAAATGTTTTCCACTTGTGAATAATCTTCCTCACTGTAGAAGAGTGAGCTTTAAATCGTATAGAAATGGCATTATAACCCTTTCCAGATTGATGTGTAGCACCAGTTGCTTCTCTAAAATCATTGCTTATCCTCCTTGGCATTGTGTTAACAGATACCTGAATGCTAAAACCTTATTTTTTTATAGAGGTGGTGATCATCTTGATGACCAGCACACTTGCTTATTATCAATTAATAAAGTGCTTGTGCAGCATGTGGCTTCTAGTTAGCCTCTTAATTCCCAAGGAAGCATTAAGGGTGTACTTACAGTAATATTTCATAGATGGATTTTTCAATTTGGCTTTATTTTTGTATAAAAAAAAAATCATAATAAAATTAAAAAATGAAACAATGTAATATGTCATGTGTTGTTATTAATCTGTGATGATATTTACCTATTTGTTAATACCTGTTAAAGACCAAATAATGTTTATGTCTTGGTATGTAAAACCATAGAGTAGGTGTACTTTCTTTATAAGTTTTATTAAATATAGCCTTTTATTAAAATGAAGAATAAGTCAGAATGGTTCACAAAGCACGAACCAGGTCAATTTATTAGAAAATATAAGGAAAATGCAAACAAATCTAAAACCAGAATGAGGGGAATTAAAAAAAATTTTTTACTGGTTTACAGATTCAGATACAGACAGAGAAATGCATATATGGCTAAGAAAACAGATACCTATACAGCTACAGATAATTCTATTGAAATGCCTGCAAAATGGGTGTCAATAATTTCCTTTCAGTTGTGCACTCGTACATTTGCTTCCTGTTCTCTAATGAAACATAGAAAATTTAGTATAATCAGCCAAGTTGTTCAACAACAGAGACTGAATCCTCTTCCAGCCAGCACATGAAGAAGATGGACATAATACCTCAACCTCAACTCAACAACTTTATTCTCTTATTCCTCTAACCAGAACCTTACCTCAGCCTATAAGAAATCACAAAGTAGGCTCCAGCACAGAGTTAACTATCCCAACCCTCACACATTTGTGCACTCACACTCACAGCAGTAAACACACTACAATCACCTTTCTGTTATCCGGTGCTTCCTGGGTTTTAGAGCCAGGTTGGAATTCAGGTTTTGGATTTGTTCCTTAACCTTAGGACATTTTTGAACCCCACCAAGACGCTAATCTGTGATACTGCTACAATGATGAATAAGTAGACATTGATTTAGAAGCACATTATTCATATCAGCTACCTAGAGCTAAAGGAATAAGGGAAATAACTGTTAATAATCAAGACACAAAATGCTCTTTAGTGCATTAAAAATGTTTTGGTGTGTGTTGGAATATCTTCTCCCAGGACTGAGATTTTTGAATGGAGATGAAACTTGGTGGTGAATATCTTAAGCCAACTGCAACATAACTTCTCCTATTTGTGAAGTAACAAGTCAGCTGTATATTTTCATAAAAAATGTAAAAAAAAAAATAAAGAATATCTGTCATCCTTCTACATGTTTAATTTGCTTAACCTCTAAATAAACATTTGGCCACTGTGTGTTCGGTAGCACAGATCCGGGATAGATACCACAGAGACAAAAAGGAAAAGCGAGATTTGATAACTTTGGTAACTCACTCCAACAAAATGTTCCTTTCTTCTCTCCCTATCTCTTTGCCTCCAGAGGAGAATGACTGAGGAGGGAAGAGAATAATAAATAACTTATTCATTACAGTGTCTGATTTCAAAGAAAAGTGAACACGAGGGCCAGAATGTGATGGAAGAGAGGGAGAGCTGGACCCCTGGGATGAGCCATCACAATCTAATGATCTGGGAACAGAATGTGAGGGTGGAGTAGAAAAGAGTTTGCAAATTAGATCAGGAACCACCCAGCTGCTCCCCTCCCAGGGACTATAGAATTTCTCGCAGCACAAATCCTCCAAATCTCCATATCAGCATCACATACTTCATTTGAACTCAAGAGCAAAAGGGAAGAAAAAAATCATCTCCAATTTTTTAAATGTAGCTTCAAGCAACTTTTATTGAATAAATTTGGGTCAGAAGGTCCCACGTATAAGAAATAACACTGTATGAATTTGGTCCTCTGGAGCCAAGTATCAAAAGTGAATCATTGGTTTCATCATCTCTGTTAGGTAGTTTTGAAACTGGATATTGTATTATTACAATTACCAAAGATTACATTTGCATGGTATTATGTCATTTTACTGATTGCACATTGCATCATTTTTGTCCCTTTCCCTCTCATTTGTTCTCACATTCTTGCCTCTTGTCTTGCTTTCCTTTCATTCCACATGGCAGGTCCATCAAAACAAAGTGTGAAGATCGATTCCAGAGTGCTACATCGGTCCAAAGTCAACCTCAAACTAAGCTCAGAGTCGGTCATGCAAACGTCCCAACAACGTTTTCTACTGGCCCCGTATTTTCCAAAAATAGTGGAATTGGCAACAAAGAGTTGTGAGAAAGCAGAGGCGCAGAGGACAGGAAACATTGGTTCCCCCTCCCAGTGTAATGGAAACCTGTCTCAAATAGAGATAGTGAGTGAGTGAGTAAGTGAGACAGAGAGAGATGGAGATAGAACCATGGTGTTATTGTTAATAAGAGACTAAAGCAGGTGCTCCCTGAACAGCAAAATCCTGCTCATGATAGCCAGTAGAGAAGAGGATTAAAGGGTGGCTGGGGAATGAGGTTATCAAGGTGCTGCAGTTACACAGTGGACAGGAAAATGAAGGCAAACAGGCACTCACTGTTAGTGTCTACTTTGATTTTTACAGCAATAGTCAGGAGGGGTCATGGCCAGATAAATGGATGTGGAGTCACGCAAATATGACACAGATCAGGGTGCAGTATTATTGCGCACTATAGATATCAGGAGTGACTGCAACATTATACCTTTCAGCCCTTTTACACAGATTTTACACAGATAGTATTTAAACTCAAATATTTCAAGGATATTAAAAAGTAATATTCATTGTTTGTTTGTTTTTGAACCTATAAATGTGTATATAATGTGTAATTAAAGCTTTATCATGCTTTATGTTTTTATTATTTTTATATTAATTAAAGATAAATAAATTTGGTTTGTCCTCTTTTGTAAAGGAACAATATGTCCATATTTCCAGATGAAAGACACACATGAATGATAGAAAAGATAAGGGCAGCCAAGGAAAGGTACTGTTTATCTGTGAATGCAGGCCTATTCAGGTGCATAATATGAAACTGAATATTATTCTTCATTACTTTCTAGAAGGGTGAATAATATGCTGAGTGAAGATCGGTGTAGTTTCTTTCGAAGTTGTATTTACATAGCCACAGTATGGAATATTATTTATTGCTGGGTTCAATAAGTTTAGGAGGGAGTTGTTAAAGATGGCTTTGCAACTATGCCCACTAACTATCCATTAAGTAGAACTGTTTTGAGTAAAATATTCCCATTTAAAAACAAAAAAAGTAATTTCATCATAACGGTTTGTTTTGCCCTTGACCTTTGTGCTGACATGCATGCTTCTAATTTTCTGTGGCAGAAGGAAAGAACAGAGAATACGTTGATCCACATCAAAGTCTACTGAGGAAAATAAAATCCCATTGCCAGAAAAATTCCCTGGCCCCTCTATACGCATTCCAAATAAATACGAAAAAAAAAAAAGAACTAATACCTTTGTAGTGCTGTAGGTGTACATATTACATAGAGCTTGTATACGAAAAATATACTAAAACATATTAAGCTGAAATCAAAACAGCTGACTATGTATTTAACATGAGCCATGAGCTTGGGTCCAAACCTGTGGCACAGCTCCTTACATATTAAGCTCATTGTGCTCCAGCATGTTTGTTTTAGTTTTTCATGAAATTTATGATGGGCCATACTTTCATGTTGGCTGAGTTATGTGGTGCACTCTGGCAGAGCTGCGCTAGGGGGCTTTGAAGTGAGGCCATAAATGGCGCGAGCGAGCGGCCAAAAGCGCGTACTCCCGCTGAGGTGGAAGCAGGACAGGGGTGTGAGCGGTCCTCTCCAATCCAACCAGCCAGTTTCATCCTAGTGTGCACCATATGAGAGATGAAAGCATAGTTTGCAATTTTTTGGGAGTCAGATTCCTCTCTTAATAATGCTGCTTTATTATTGCCCTATACAAGCTGCAAAAGGGCAAAACAAAAGGCGGGTGGTGTACACAGTAAGAAATCTTTAACATTTCCAGATATTAAAGTGTGGCTTGCTTTTAGAAACACACAAAGGTTTTTAGACTTTGTAGAGTGCCTAATACCACTAAATTATACAGGATAAATGTGCATTTAATTTATATGGACACCTTTTTATCGCACCCATATGTGATTCTTTCGCAAACAGTTCCCACAAAGTTGGAAGTACAACTGTCTAGAATGTCTGGTTATGCTGTGGCTAAATAAGTCATGAGTTCCAGCATGACAATACCAATACCAATACCACAAAGCAAGGACTATGAAGCACAGAACCATATCCTCAACCCTGCTGTACACTTGTGCACCCCAGACCTTCTCATCAAACATCAGTATATGGAATCACTAATGTTTGTGTGGCTGAATGTGCACAAATCCCCACAGACCCACTATAAAATCTAACGGAAAGCTTTCTCAGATAAGCAAATGTAAATATTAAGTGGGACTAAATTTGTAATTGGATACTAAACTACGAAATACCTTCAACACTACAATATTTATTGAACACACTGTGCACTCTCTTTATTCTTTATTCATTCTTTTTTCTGTTGTTATTATTCATTCATTCTTTCATTCATTCCATTTTATTCTAGGCTGGGTCACAGTGCACCAGAGTCTAGGAACACTGGATTAAATTTACTCCATATGGTCTATCATAGCACATCATGCACACACTTAGTAACAATTTAGTGTATCCAGTTTATCTGCTGGTATGTTTTGGATGGGGAAAAAACACCCAAAGTACCCAAAGCACCAAAAGGAGACTTGCCCAAGCACAGGGGGCACACTGCTGCCTAAATATAAGATTAAATAAGTGATCTTGCAGTTGTGAGACAGTACCTTATGTAACTGGGTCATATCACATTTTAGAGTACTGTAAATATATGATACAGAGACAAAAAATACATAAAAACTTCAATTTTGTTTATATTTTCTGCTATATCTAAATGTATTACAAGATTAAAAGATTTAATAGATAGATCAATTGATGTGTCCCATGTATCAATGCACCTGAAGTCAGTATGCTACTCCAGGAGCATAGCACATTGTAGTATGTTTAACAAAGAACTATACAAGATTGTGAAATAAATTACCTTTAACTTTTACAAGCTGTGTTGGATGTTCAGTATTGTAAACGAAACACCCCATAAATGCTTGAAATTGCCAATCATGAACCACTTCCTAATGAGGATGAAGGACAATTTAGTCCTGCTTTTTCAGTTCAATTTCAATAAAGAGTTCCTCAGTGATTTGGGAATTAGGTACAATTTTACTTCAGGATTTAATGAAGCAAGTCTGATTGGCTGTGTGCATCTTGCATGACCAATCAGGGAAAAAAGGCCTATTTTGCAGGCCTCAGTTCTGAATCATCAGGTGTTGCTAGTTATTTGCTTGACTAGAGTGAAACGTCTTCCTTGTATATAAATTACACTCCCTTTTTTGAAATACCCACACTGGGCATTAACATTATATTCTGTGACACATGCAGAGAGAGCAGATGCAAAATAAGTCTCCTCTGATTAAAATAAGCAGAGTTTGACCGGCAAGCACCCTCTCCTTACCAAGTGAACCATGAGAACTCATCTAGGAGCCAACTCCCCCACTCGAAATGGTGAATTTAAATCAAATAGGAATGGCTTGAATCAGAACAGCTCGTTGTTTTAGTCATCACTATTCTCAGTGCAAATGTGACATGTCTTTCATCAGCACTGATTGATGAGTGCTAAGTAGTGTGCCACGGAAAGCTCATAGGAACTAACCAGTGAGCTCATTTTTTAAAAAGGACAACATAAAAGGAAGCCCGAAGACAAATAGCGTGGTGAAAAATCATGGCCGACAAAATGGTCTTCCTCCCCTTTCAGAGTTTCCACTATGATAAAACCAGAAGCAGGTATTAACAGAAAGCATTAGTTGTCCTCTCTGACTTAATGGATGGCTGTTAATATATATATATATATGTGTGTGTGTGTGTGTGTGTGTAAATTAAATTATTTTATATAGAGGATATTGAAGTGGTGAATTAATATGTATTCACTGTTGGTTTGCTTGTGCATGCTCATACTTTGGATGTATCAAAAAGGTGCCTGTGAATGCATAAGAAATACAGAGACTTGAAGACAGCAGTTGTGCCAAACACATATTAACCTCTGACTCCATCAGCAGACGAGATTGAAGCACTCTATATGAGTGGCTTTATACACAGCATGAAGTCCATACTCCAGAGATAAACAGAGTGAATACTCTAATAAAACAGAGTGCTATCTGCTCAGTATCATAGGATGTTTTACACATATCTTAGTTGAAGGTCTGCCAATAGGTTACTGTGCTTTGCTTAATTCAACTGGCTATAAATGCTTCAGTCCTACATTCAGAAGCTCTGGCTAATGGAATTACATACAAAACACAAAAATTACCTGCGATAATATATTTACTTATTTCATATACACTGCCAATCAAATATCTGAAGCTTCTATTACAATTCTATTACACGTATTCATTGTAGTTTAATTGCTACAATTGCCACAGATTAAAAAAATCTCATAGACACACACACACACACACACACACACACACACACACACACATATATATACATATATATATATATATATATATATATATATATATATATATATATATATATATATATATATATAATGTAGGTGCATTAGTCTTATTACAAGCTTTCACTTATGCTCTATTCTATGCCAGACAACCATCACAGGTAATTTCTCTGTCTTGAATGTAATAGGTCACAGTCATCAAAAGAGACTTTATTTATATGGATCATTGAATTATTGTTAGTAACAGTGTTTATAAATTGTTATAAAGATATAAAGATAAAATGATCATCTGGTTATTTATTGATGTTTATTCTGCAAAGAAAACACATTTTGTTTCTACCAGTATATAACAGAAACATATTTTTCCACAAATTTCTTCTACAAGACCATGACTCAGTCACTGAGACAATCACCATGAATCTAAATAGCTGTTTGGCAGATCAGAAGATTTTGATTTCACTGCATTACCTAATTGTGTGTAGAGAAGTGGAATAAACAGACAGTGGGAGGTAATTATCTTTGCTGTCATATGTGGGGAGATGACCCAGGTAATTTGTCTGTTTGACCACACACATGCACTCAGATACACATAACACCCAACCCCCCCCCCCCCAACACACTCACACTCTCACACACACACACACACACACGCACAAGCGCACACGCGCACAGACACAGATACAGACACACACACACACACACACACACACACACACACACACACACACACACACACACACATTTTTGGCAATTTGACTAGTGTCTTCAACATAATGACAGTATTTTGGAGGGTTAGGCTTAGCACACAAAATGTGTGGTCTGGGTGTGTGTAGCAACTGAAATATACCAGAATCAAAGCAAAACAGATTTATGTTTATTAAAGATAAGAGTCCAGAATGTGTTTAAACGGAACTGTAGATCCAGACATTCCACTAAATCTCTGCTCATGATAGAGCTCAGTGGAGCACAGAGCAGGACAAGTCTTTATCAGACAGGGCTTTTATGGGTCTATGCTCTATTTATTCTTGGCTCACCAGGGACCCAAATAGCACCCAAAATAAAAGATAAGTCGCAAAAACAGCAAACCTTTAAGTTACTCTGGTGGAATAATGAATTGCTATAATAAGATGGACATATTTAAAATAGATAACTGAAAATAACAATCATGGGAATTATTTCCCATTGTTCTATGATATAGAACTGCAAAATTGTAACAATAGCACAAAAAAAAACATGATTTTTGTTTATCAACAACACAATAAAAATAATAATAATAACAATAATAATAATTGTAATAATAAGTATTATTATTACTATTATTATTATTTTATTATTATTTTATTTATAATAATAATAATAATACTTATTATTATTATTATTATTATTATTATTATTGTTATTATTATTTAATTATTTAAAGTATTATTAACTTGGTTAATTGTGATTATGAAATGTTTTAATATCTTTTTTTCTGTTTATACTTGTTTCCTTTAGTAAAAAAAATGCTTTACTTTTTATTCAGATGTATATAAATCGTGAATCATCATCATCATCATCAATAAATAAATAAATAAATAAATATATAAAAACAGCCAAATCGCGTAAAGTATCGCGAGATCACGTGACGCCGCTATGGCTGCCGTACAGAAACTGAAAAAATGTGCGGTGTCTCAGACTGGAAAACACACCGCATCTGTGATTTTCCTTCACGGCTCAGGTGCCTTTGCTGTTTTTTTTGTTGTATTATTCTCGGTATTTAAAAGCTGTTCCTTTACCGAAAGAGTTTGTCTTTAAGACTCATTGATCACAGCGCAGACTGTGTTACAGAGTCGCTGCTCGTGCTCTGCGCGCGCGTGCGTGTGTGCGTGCGTTACATTGACCTGAAACAACAAGAACAACAGTAATTAAGGGCAGGTTTACAGATAACCTGGGGTGATATTTAATTCAAAACAGCATTAAAGGTCGACTAAAGCTATTCAGTTAAAATGCAGTGTTACTGGTAATGTACAATACAGGAAGTGTATAGTGTTTATACTACACTACAGTATCATATAAGAGTTCTGCTGAAACCATTGAGTGACATGGAAGATAAAAGTGTGATAAATATGTGTATATTGGTATATACATGCATTTGTGTGGGTAAATAAAGTGCAGAGGTTTTCATTTTATTATTTATTTTGCAGTGGATCTACCCTCTCTATTTGGAACGAGCTTTTGTGAGGGAATCCTCATTTCACAGCCAGGCTTTGTCATTTAATCCAGCTGTTGAACATGATGATTTACTGCCATCACAAGTCAAAAGGCATGAATGAATGCAGTTTGTTTACACGCAGTCTCATAGTGCCTGTGCTTAGTCTTGAGCAAAAGTCGCAGTCTGCACACAAGTGCACAGATCAATTGCTCTTTTATAGATTACCTGCTTTAAACGCTTCCTGCACAATGGATGAGGCGGAAATGAAATGAAACCTGTGCTCTACTATATTAAATAATATGTCACAATATTTAGACTCGTTCCAGAATAAAACTACTTTCTGCCATTAACTTTGGTACTATTAACAGATTACAGCATTGTTTCTGCTTGCGGTAAAGGCTTGACATTCCTGTTCACAATATAAAAAATGCCTTCTCAAAATGTTACATTCACATTTAGTTTATCACTTGAACATTGGTTTTGCTTTGTAGAAAAATTATTTAGAGAAATTATAGAGAAATATTTTCACTTTCACTTTACACTCAAACTTTTCTTGGAAAAGATATTACTCCAATCGAACATAATCTATTGCTATTCTAGAGTTTTTTTATTTACTGTCCTCTAAAAAGAACTCAATATACAGCTATTATTGTCAAAAGAGCTGGTGATAAAAGTGAGTACATCCTAAGTGATAACAGCTGTATGTCGTGTAGCCGTGCAAAGCCTCACGTCCTATTCATCATGTTCATGTTTTTGTCTGCTTAACAGAACCATACAAATTTGTGTATCTTGTATTAGAGCAGTTTAAATGTGGTGCTTTGAGTACAATTTTCTTATACTGACCACTGGATGTTCAACATGGCACCTCATGGCAAAGAATCCTCTGAGGATTTGAGAATTTGAAATGTTTCTCTTCACGAAGATGGTCAAGTCTGTAAGATCGGAAACTCCCTGAAACTGAGTTACAGTACAGTGGCCAGGGTCATACAGAGGTTTTTGTAGACGGGTTCCACTCGCACGGGTCGATCAAAGAAGTCGAGTTCTTATGCCGTGCGTCAAGTGCAGAAGCTGCTTCAAAAAACAGACACACTGCAACGTGTCGGTTTGCATGACCGTCATCCCAGAAGGAAGCCACTACTGAAGACAACCTGTCCAAGAGCATGAAATGCTGGAAACATTTCCTGTAGTCTGATGATAAACTTGTTTGGCTCATGTGTGGCGATTCCACTGTGACAAGTATCAAGAAAATTGTGTCTTGCCCAGAGTCAAGCATGGTGGTGGGAGCATCATAGTCTGGGGCTGCATGAGTGCTGCCGGTACTGGGGAGCTGCGATTCATTGAGGGAAACATGGATTCCAACATGTACTGTGACATTCTGAAGCAGAACATGATGCTCTTCCTTCAGAAACTGGGAAGGACAGCAGTTTTCCAACATAATAACTGCCTTGCTAAGGAAGCAGAAGGTGAAGATGATGGAGTGGCCAAGTATGTCTCCAGACCTGAACCTTATTGAGCACCTGTGGGGCATCCTCAAGCGGAGGGTGTGGAAGCGTCATGTGTCAGCAGCTCCGTGAAGTCATTATAAACAAATGGAAGAGGATCCCAGCAACAACCTCCTTGTAATTCCATGCCCAGGAGGATTAAAGCAGTGCAAGGTAACAATGGTGCTCATACAAATTATTGACACTTTAGACACAGTTTTGACATGTTCACTTAGGGTGTACTCACTTTTGTTGCCAGATATTTTGACAATAATGGCTGCATGTTGAGTATACAAGCTGCACTTTGACTAAAGTATATCTACGTTTCATTTGTATAGTATTGTCCCTTGAGAAAATACACACAAATGGTTGCTAAATTGTGAGGGCTGTACTCACTTTTGTGAGATACCGTATAAAGCAGCACATGCAGTTGCATTCATTTTAAAGTATCAGTAAAACCATCAGAAACGGTCTTCAAGAACCTGGAAGTCTGAAAATTTGTAATTTTAGATAGATAAACAGACAGACAGACAGACAGACAGACAGACAGATAGATAGATAGATAGATAGATAGATAGATAGATAGATAGATAGATAGATAGATAGATAGATAGATAGATAGAACTTAATTGTCATTGCCTCGTACAGGTACACAGCACGAAATGCAGTTTATATATATATATATTATATATACACTGTATATGTAAACATATGTACAGTCAATACATATAAAGGCTATAGCAGTGTAGACACTGTTAAAAAGTAAATAGTTAAGTTTATGGCAGTGAAAAATGTGCAGACACTGTTGTTATAGGCTATTGCATTGAAAGAATGTGCAAAAGCTAAAAAATAAATAAATAATATAAATATATATATATATATACACATAAATAAAATATTAGTGCAGATGTATGTAAGGCACAATATGAGTAGAGAATGATGGGTATAACAATTACAAAATGTAATATGTACATTGTATGTACAACTGTACAGATGTTATATACGGTTTTTATACAGTGATCTAACAGTGTAGTACAGTTCAGCAGTGTGATGGTGGATGGAAAAAAGCCAGCCCTGAACCTGCTGGTCCTGGTGTGTATGTTCCTGTACTCCTTCTTGATGAAAGGAGGTTAAACAGTTTGTGACTGGGATGTGAAGAGTCCTTGATAATGCTGTGAGCTGTGCGCAGACATCTGCTGTGGTGAAGGTGCTCAACGGCAGGTTCACAGGCATAGTGCCAGTGATGCGTTGAGTGATTTTGACCACCCTTTGCAGGGCTTTGCGTTCACACACGGTGGAGCCTCCGTACCATACAGTGATTGAGTTGGTCAGGATGCTCTCTGCAGTGGTAAAAACTCCCCCAGAGGCTGTTATAGCAGCTCCATATTAATGCTTAAGATTTTGGGAAGAGATGTTAAATCCAGGAACCCCAACCTTGTTTGACAATGCAGTTCACCAAGTGCTAGGTTTTAATAGTGTAGAATATTTTACCTTTTTATTTATTTATTTATTTATTTTTTTTTTTTTTTTTTTATTAAAAAAAAGTATTTGGTTAGATACCCTTATGCAGGTAGCTTACAAAAGTGATTTGAAGTCTCTAGCAATAAATCCATTCTAATAAAGGTTAATGGGGTCACAGACAAAGAATACCACCAGTCAAAAACCGTTAGGTGGAAATATAGTAATATTTAGGAATTATCTAAATGTTTACATTAATGCTAATTAAGTCAAATAAATCAAACTGTCAGCACTGTTAATAATGAACATATAGTCCTTCAATTTTAGATTCATTTTTCTCTAAAAATAAATATGTAGAACATAGAGGGCCAATAGAGTACAATAACTGGTGGTGTGACTAGTGGCATTCCATTTGTCTTCCCAGTTTGCTGCAGTTTTCTCGCATTGCTCCTGGCACGTAATATGTTGAATTCTAATACTTCTCTCCCTATCTTATTGTGGAATTCAGAAATTTATGGACATTATCTTGCAGCTTTGATTGAAAGGCATTTAAAGGTAACCTGATTGGGTTCAAATATAACCAGTGGTTTTTCAAGCTTTCTATACATATATTTATTATGTCTGTGAGGCAAATATTTACTGAGATTTAGGTTGTTTTATTTGTTTGTGTGAAGTAAGATGACAGAAAGCGCCCCCTGAATGTTTTCTTTATTTTTCAAAAACACAGCTTTGTGATTATTATGAGTGTATACAAATAAAAGTAGGTTCTTTACAGATTCAAATGGTGTATTGCTCTAATAAGGCAGTAATTTAAGTTCTTTTTGGCGTTATGAGGAAAGCCGCCGCATTTGTTAACCCCAGAGGGTTAATTGTGAGCATAATGGTGAATTTTGATGTTTGATTTGAGACTTGGTGCATCAGTAAAACAAATGTTTTCGGTGGAGTTTAATTATTTATTTTATATCTACATAAAGAAAGGACGTCGTGAATAAATGTATATTGCGCTGAGGGTTATAATTTCGCCTCCTTTATATGAAGCTATTTATTTGTGTTTATATTTGATCAAACGATCAAACAGAAATGTGCGCTGCATTAATCGCCATTAATAAAATGGCGTCGAAATTAATTTGCGTTTGAACTTTGACAGCCCCAAAAAGTTATTTTTTTATATGTTGTTACCTAATGAATGTATCTAGGCTGAACATCTACCATATAGAACACAAGCAGAGAGAAGATGATGATGATGATGATCAGGTGATCAGATCAAATGTCTGTTCTCAGTCATGTTTACATCTCTGACTCCCTCTGTCTCATCCACGTTACCCCCAGACTTCTTGTTGCCTTCTGTCTTGCTCTTCGTTATCTTCGTAAACTACTACGTCTGTGGTGTGTGAGAGCCAGGAAACGATAGACCAATGGATTGAAAAAGCCGCAATGACAGGAAACAGGTTGATAGGCTGAAAATGGCAAGCAATGAGAATATTGAAAATATTGACGTTTCACTAAATGGATTAAAACTAAAGTAATGAGTTTGGTTTGAAAATGTAAGAAGTAGGAACTACATATATTTGTGTAAAAATGTAATGAGTGAAAGTGAAAAGTTGTCCGAAAAATAAATAGTGAAGTAAAGTACCGATACCAGAAAAAAGTACAGTAACAAACTTTTTGTACTTCATTACTTCCCACCTCTGATGCAGACAATCTACTGTCATTCCTGTGAATACTTCAAGAAATGATAGCGTTAGAATGAGCACATTAATATAAACTCAGTTTGAATTACGGCACACACTGTAATCAGAGCTCTAGCTATTCTAGAAAAAATTAGTTAACACTCATTTGAATAAGAGAATTCAAAAGAACTGTTGTATAACTTTTAATAGGAAAAAAATCTAAAAGACCTTAGTAATTCTTACTGTATTGTTTTGCTCTTATGATACTAATGTGATATTTCAGTGAACTCTGCTGTAGGAAAATATAGTTGTGTGAGGTCTTAAAATGACATGTTGTATGTTTGATATGTTAGGAGACACAGGGCAGGGATTACGGGCATGGGTTCGTGACGTTCTGGCACAAGACATGGCCTTTGAGCATATTCGTGTAATCTATCCCACAGCTCCAGCAAGGTAATTCATAATATTTCAGCTTTATAATTCCAAAGCGGATATGATTTACTGACATATTTCTTGTTTGTGGTTAGCATGGTCACATTTTAGAGGCCACAGCTTTAATAGCAATATACTGCAATATACAGTACATGAAGGCTATAGCATAAATACCTTTATTATTATTAATGATAATGAATTATATGTAATTATTACAAATTATAATATAAAACTGTTGAGCAATAATGCTTTTTGAGGATTGGATTGAAAAGAGTACCCTGACTTGTTTTTTTTCCCCCAAATTTGTGTCTTCTCAGGCCTTACACGCCTATGCATGGGGCACTGTCTCACGTGTGGTTTGACCGTTACAAAATCTCACGTGATTGCCCCGAGCATTTAGAGTCTATTGAAGAAATGTGCAGTAATGTAGGAGCCGTGGTCCAAGATGAGATCCGAGCTGGTGTACCCAAGCACAGGATGATTATCGGTATGACTCTGATGTTCTTCTCTGACCAGTTATCTTCCTTTCGTTTTCTGCTTTGCTCTATCTTAGGTACTCGCACTTGTTCAAAATGAAGTCAAGTTTCAGGCCAGCGCTGTTCTATCTCTCTTTCACTGTATGAAATGAAGAATGAAACTTATCAAGTTTCTCATTCCTTTCATGTGTTGCCAATAGCAGGCTTGAAAGGAAGCTTTTTGGAAGATTCTCAGGTTTCTGCAGAGCTTAATCTCAAAATATTTGAGTTATCAGGTTCACACATAAATCATTATAAAATAAAAAAGAAATGGCAGGAAGTAATGCTCTAAGAAAGAATCATATACTAGTCCAGGTAAAGGTCCCTTAGGAAATGTACAGGGGGTTGTATGGAGTAGAAGTCACACAGAGGTTATTTATGTCAGGACTACCAGAAAGGTAAAAAAAAATCAACCCCAACAGTTAGGGAATGGTTACCTGTCAAAGAAAGTAACATATAAATACCTATAAATAGGGAGAAAAACAAGACCTTGTGTGAAAGGATCTGTGTGGAAGGACAGAAAAGCCCCTGAACTCCGTTCCAGAGAAAGTGATTCAAAAAACACATGTTCCTGTGAGACTGCTGAAATATTATCTTCCTAAATCATAACATTTTGTCATTAACTATAAATACTCATTGGAGTCACTCTGCACGCTGGAGAAACAAAGTGGTCTGTTCCCTGAGTCCACTCCTAAAGCTGATGGACTGACAAGTGCCAGAACTTTCCATGGAAAACATTTTCAGGAAGATGAGAAATCGTAGACTATTATATATGTTTTTCAATCTTTTAGGTGTATTGATCCATGGGAAAAGCCCTGGAGAAATAAGGTTTTAACACGCATGCGAGCTCACTAGCCAAACATGGACTCGAGAGAGCTTTGGAGATGGAGGTGATAGTTTGAAGGCTGGGAAAAAATGCTTTCACTGGAAAATAAATAGATCTGTCTTTACTTTGCTGTAGCTAATTAAGACACAGTTTCTTTGCCACTGATAATCACAATTCTCATGTCATCTCTGTCTGATGTTTAAAATGCATATAAACCCATGTACCTCTAAGCTCCTTCCACTGTGATGGGTATTTGTGCATATTCCCAGATGTGCCCGGTTTTGCCCAAATGTGTGAAATTAAAGACAGGCTCATGGAAGAGTTTCAGAAAAATCTTAGTTTTGATGACGTGGAGCTCAGAACTAGCTTTCTGCTTTTCTTTTATTTATTTATTTATTTTATTTCAACTTAAATTACTGTAGTTCAAATTGACGCTCACATGCACAATGATTTCTGTGTATGTAGGGCACAAAACTGTCACTTAACTTTAGCTGTGAGCGCATCATCATATCCTATCACAGCCACAGAGCAAAATGAAATACGGCTGCTTAACAAAATTTGCTGCCTATGCTTGAAAGCTGTTCAAGAAGCACAAAGGCAGAATTTACAACTGGGTTTGTCTGTCGTCATAATGTGAGTCATTCGCTTCGTAACCTGAATATGCTGTTATGACCTGTCAAGGTGGCTTCTCTATGGGCGGAGCCATGGCATTGCACCTAGCCTGCAGGTACCACCACGATGTAGTTGGAGTATTTGCATTGTCCAGTTTCCTTAATAAGGACTCTGTTGTATATCAGGTCAGTGTATATATTTTGGTCATTTATATAATCTTTTATAAAGCTGTGTATAAATGTTTTAGTTTCTCAAAACTCTTCAAGGGATTGTAAGCTGCTATAGACACAGACTAACGCTTCCAGTTTTAATACTGCAATATTATTTTGTCCTAATGAAATGGTTAAATCTGATTTACCATAAAGTTCTGATTTGCTTTGGTTTGTTTTCCTTCAAGTTATTACTATGGCACACAGTTTAATAAATGGATGCACAGTCATTTGTGTGCACAGTCAAAATAAATAGGTTAATTTTGTAATATGACATAAATTAGCAGCAACTCAAGCGTTATATGATTTGGAGACTATCCAGTTTGCATTAGTGTGCCTCATTATACAAGAATTTACAGATATGTTTCTAAACAAACTGGAAGTAGTTCATTACAACCTTTTTTTTTGCAAATTGCAAATAAATTATTTTGTTTTCACTTTGACAAATGAGGCCTGTTGCTGGTGTGTTTGAATTGACTCAGACAAGCTTATATGATAATATATGCTCCCATATACACTTATAAAGAACATCTTATTCATTTTTATCACCACATTATCTGTGTAAAGCTGCTTTGAGACAATGTTCATTGTTAAAAGTGCTATACAAATAAAAATGAATTGAATTCATTTGAACTTGGGTGCACATTGTGGCATGTATTTCTTTAAGCTTTTCTGCAGTTTTTCTCCTACAACACAAAATTATATTCCAAGCATTCAAAAAAGTTTCTGCCTTTCCCTCTATGTGCAGGCTGTTGAAGAAGCAAAAGGCCATCACTTACCAGAGCTTCTTCAATGTCATGGCACAGCTGATGAGCTGGTGTCCCATGCCTGGGGTGAAGAGACTAGCAAGATGCTGAAGAATGCTGGCATGTCTACCTCCTTCCACTCATTCCCAGGGCTTAACCACCAGCTCTGCCTGGCTGAGATTGAGCTCCTACGTTCTTGGATTTTGAAAAAGCTTCCCTCTGAAAGCTTTTCCAATACCAGGTCGTGAGCTGTAAAGATTTTCCCTCTACATAAACCGATTTTTTAATAAATTGCTCTATTTGCCATGTATATCGACCTGCAGTGTTTTTATTTTCTATAAAATCAAAATAATTATTAAGTATGTGCTGTTTTATAAACTGCCGAATACATTGCACCTGCTCTTGATAATTTGTTTGCTATGGAACATTTTCAGCTTCTAAAAGCATTCGTAAGTGTGGGTTAATGCAGCTATAAAACCTTTCTCTGGTGATTGTGCTCCATGTACATGTGTTGTGCTTGAAAAAAAAACTGAAGTTATTGTGCACATTTCCCAGCTGGCAGCAGGAACCACATTAAAGTGTTGGCTTAAGACAGTGCCACGGTTCTGGGATGGCTGTTTTACCAAGCCTGCTTTCACTCATTATAGCTGTGGTCAGGCTGGAGCTGCAGGTAGAACTATCACACCACAAAGCAGGAATGCCACTCAGCTTTGTGGTCTGAAGTCGGATTCCTACCCATTGGACACCCTTTCCGTTTCCTGCAGGCTTGTAGTAGATCCCTTGTCTTCACTTTTCCTTTTTTCCCTTAAGCCCCAATATTGCTCTTTCTTTTTAAATCTGTTAAACACGTGTTTGGCCTGGGCTGTTTGCTCAGTGGACTCCGGCTACAGCACATATTGCTTTAGTAATGGTTATTGGGTGGAAGTGGTTAGTGATTTCACTGTTTTGATTGAGGTTGTGTTGACCTTTCACTTAATGTTATGCACAGGGGCCACAGTGCTCCTATGCAATGTTTTAAGAAGCACAAACTTAAATTGACAGAGTGGTGATAGACTGTGTACAAGTATGTTTATATGAAAATGAATAATGGTATCGAGTAATGAATAATATTAATGCTTTTTGCAGCTTCTCCATTAAATGGCTTCCTTTGGGATGGTATTATGTATAAAAGAAACTGAATTACATCACAAGATGACATTATTTAAGGGTGGCCTTAATGATTTTAATTGCAAGCATCTATATACATACAATAGTAAAATAACTTTTTTTTTGTTTTATTGTAAAGCAGTTAGTAATTCCTAATCCAATGTGAATAAAATATGAGCTGACAACAGTCACTTTCATGTCCTATATATAGAATAGCCTTTTGGTTCCCTGGTGGTCTAGTGGTTAGGATGCGGCGCTCTCACCGCTGCGGCCCGGGTTCGATCCCCGGTCAGGTAACCAGCCCCAGCCATTAGGGTTGCACAAGCCAGTGCACTCTTAGTGCCGGTCCCAAGTCCGGATAAATGGGGAGGGTTGCATTAGGAAGAGCAAAAACGTGCCAAATCAAACATGCGGATGGTCCGCTGTGGCGACCCCAATGGGAGAAGCCGAAAGAAAGTTTATATAGAATAGCCTTTATTGGTCACATATACATTACAGCGAAATTTGTTCTTTGCATATCCCAGCTTGTTTAGAAGCTGGGGTCAAAGCACAGGGTCTTGCTCAAGGGCCCAAGAGTGGCAGCTTGGCGATACTGGAGCTTGAACCCCCGACCTTCCGATCAGTAACCCAGCACCTTAACCACTGAGCTACCACTCCCCCTGCTCAAAACAGTTTGGCAGTAATGCCCAGTTGTACAATGTCAATAATGTTTGTTAAGGGGAAATAAGCCTTGATCTTTTATATGCTTCCATTCTTGCTACTGCATGGCCCCTCAAATGGCCAACATTATCTACCGTAATTTCCGGACTATTAAGCGCACCTAAATATAAGCCACACCCACTGAATTTGACAAAGATTTTTATTTTGAACATAAATAAGCCGCACCTGTCTATAAGCTGCACATTGAAACTAATTAACTTTACACAGGCTTTAACGAAAGACAGTGTCTGTTACACGGCTTGTATCTAAACAGTAGCCTACCAAGAAAGTCATTGTTCACTGTCTTCCTCCTTTCTTTCACAACAATTTCTCTCGGGAGTTTTTCTTTTGGCATCGTCGTGCGTTTAAAAATCACCATCGGTGAAGCTTTTCTCCCGATGCCGTGCAGCTCAGAACACAGGTGAAGTGCGTTTTTTCATGCCCAGTTGTTTTCAGCGTGAAGAATGATTCGCATTTCCTGTAGACAGTCCGAGTGAGCGGCAGGTCAAACGTCAGAGGAACCTTATCCATATTCAGTGGGAGCGCATCTGATTTAATATAAAAAGTTTCATTGGTTCACCTGAACCCGTTCGCCAATTTCATTAGTCTAATGTTATGGGGTTTAATTTTTTGTCTTGAAGTTTGTGAAACCAAGAAAAACCCAGGAAAAATCCATTATTTAGCCGCTTCGTTGTTTAAGCCGCACGGTTCAAAGCGTGGGAAAAAAAGTAGCGGCTTTTCTTTTTTTCTTTTTCTTTTTTCCGAAATAGTTAATGATGGGGTAGTGTGATGACAACAGCAGATTTTGATGTGTTTTGTTTCAGTTATACCACAGTAATTTGCCACTGCTTACAATTTATAGTCTGTTTATTTACCAGTGTATTTTTGTTTCTTTCTTGAGGTTTATTAAGACATAAAACCTGCAACTAATGAGAAAGATAATTGATTTTATCCTCTCTCATGTCAAGACACATTAAGTTACTGTTTCCTCTGCCTTAAGACTGACACTAGAGACTTCTTCTTCCTCTAAGATAGCTTCAACTTATCAACAAATACACACAGAATATGCTTCATGCTAGTCCCTAAGTAAGCTGCATGTTATAGTACTAACTATAGAAATTATATTGTATTAAAGTGAGTGCTGTTTTCAAAAATGAACCCCTTTTACCCAATCAGAAATTAGCATTCAGCATCAGCTTTCTCATTCTAGTTATGTATGAAAAGCCAGCAGTAGCTCTGTCTTCTGCCCCTTTCATTCTCCCACACCTCACTGCCTCCTTACTCCACCCAATCCTTCAGCCTTCCTCTCTTTCAGTACACCTCCTTCACTTTCTTCAGTTCTACTCTTAGGGAGCTGGGGCCGGATTAAAGTTCAGACGTTTTTTATGATTTAATGCCCAGGCTAGGTAGGGGTAATGAAGAAGGCTCCATGCTGTCTACTCCTCATGAGTTGAAATCAGGTAAGGAAATAAAGAACTGTCAGTCTTTAAAAGAATATTATCTTTACAATAAGGAAGCAGTGAAGCGGTTGAGGTCAGACAAATATAATGTAATCTCAGACTCTTTATTGTTGTCCATCATTCATAAGTAATATCCTTATACAAACTCTTAACAATAGCTGTACAGTTCAAACATGGTGAACTCTTTGTGACTCCACTCCAAATGACAAGACATCCTTATATTTTCTCATCTTACACCCTCTGTCTCTCAGTGTATGTATTCTAAAGAGCTTGCATTTTTCTTTGACGAGCCCACCTTTCTTTAAATTGTGTTTCATCCACTTAGATGATAATCCGCTTCACAGCGCATGTGTCAGATGGAAAGAATGCTAATCTGGAAGAGGTGCAGAGCTTGGGCTTTTGGCAGCCAGTTTCCACTGCACACTAGTTTCCATGTGGTGCTGCTCCAGAGGCCTGGAGAAGCCTGTTTAGGAAACAAAGGTGTTGACAGGGTCCAGATTGCTTTTTTAAAGGGTCACACTCTACTGGACAATTGACCCGCAACCTAAAACCACACTTCCCTGTCATGTTGGAGAAAGAGAAGTGGCAGACTACAACCAGAGAATGTCAATTAGAACCCAAAGTGCACTAAGTGAGTGTAGACCATATTGTACAAAGAAGCAAGTCACTCATGCCATATGATCTCCATCAACAGACCTTTACCTTTGAGTTAAGGTTTATACTCAAACAGATGTTCATTTAAATCATACATCAGTCTGCAAACTGTGTTGAGGTTCTTACCGAGTTGCTCATCTTTGGAGACAGTGAGGTGACAGGAGCTTTCTATGATGTATTACCTGTTTAGGCTAGGAATTAAAGATGAGCATGCTTGTAGGAAAAGCAGCAATAACAGGTGAATGATGCAACCTAAAGCGAAGTGGAGGAATGTTACTACTCCAAAGTTGATTGTTTTCCTATAGCAGCATGCCCTACTGTGCTGTTTGAGAAAATCAATCAAGACATTCTAAACGGACATGATTGAGGAATTCAACAGAATAGTGATATAATAGCTAAAGGAAGAAACAGTTTGTAGTAAACATTCTTACAAGCAGTAGTCTTCATTGAAATTTGTTTCATATTTTAAACCTAATTGCTGATGTCATTTAATTACTCTCATACAGACCTGTGAATGTTCTTAATGCTGTTCTAAGAGAAATGTTATCTACACAAGTACAAGAAGCTATACTGGAAAAGCAGATAAATTAATCAACAATTAATTTTTACCACAAAGGTTATGTAAAAATTCATTTGTCCTTGGGGAAGATATAAGCAGATTTTTTTTGCCACTTCAGAAAATAGTATACCACTAGCTTCATATAGTGCTTGGGATGTATGTTGATTGCTTCTTGGAATTCATTTGAGATAGCAATTTATAGACAAATTACAGCTTTGTTGCATTACAATCTAAAAATATAAAGTTAACATAAAAGTGTTTATTTTTTCCTCATGGTTTCATATATCAGTCATAAATACAGTTAAGTTTGCATGTACCTTTTAGGCCTTGGGGGAATTTTGGGTTTAGTGTTATCATCTTGGCTTTTGCTGTTAACACACTACTTCATGCTTGATTTATGTGTGTGTCTGTATGTTATCACCTTTAATGACTCACCTCACCATTGACTTAATCCACATCCTTAATGTCTATCATATTTTCTGTTTACCTCATTTCCCCTTCCTCCTTAATTTCGATTGCTGACAAAGCAGACCGAGAGACTACTCGGCCACCCATGAGTACAAAGAGTGCTACCCTTTTTATTTTAAACTTACTGTTTGTGAATGGGCTTCTCAGAATTGTATATGTTCAGATGCTGTAGTGTCTGTTACGGATGACATAAGCATGATGAATACTTCTTACACCTGTGTGTCTCAACCACCATTGTTGGACCTCCATGCTGGCAGACCTGCACAGTTAAACTCTGTGAGCTTCTGCCCCAGGGCCATTTATGCTGTGAGAGGCTGTTAAGAGAAATGTTTTGCTTAGCTCATCAGCATTGTCCCAATTCATTTGACTTTTTCCTGTTCCTTATGGATGTGCTTTATGGCCATTAACACATCATTAACAGGGCTCTACACTGAGTTTGTATTTAGTAATGCACACAAACACACATAGTAGTTCTTTTCTGGTAGTATTGGGTAATACACTCCTAAATCTAAATCTAAGAGATGTTTTGAAGAACTATAAATCCATTCACCAGTAATTCAAATATAGTTTAGTGCCATACCTAAATTAATGAAGTGAATTGTTAAATAGCTTAATAATCCTTACACTGGTATAAATGCAGACTTGTTTAACATAATGATATCACTCTCAAATTTACTCATGTCTCGTTTCAGGCAATTCTTTCTTACTAGTCATACTGCATATATTTCATATGTGGTAATGTCATTGCAATATGACTCATTTGTGTGTCTGCCTCTCTCCTTCTCTCTTTGCACTCTCACTCTCCTTCTTTTGTGTGTTTATGTGAATTTTATCTGGAAAGCATTATGACCTGCCAAGAGAACACTCATCCTTCTTTGAGACAGTCAACACATGGTATAAAATTTTGGAATTAAGATGTCGAATACCTTACAACAGATCAGACTTCGGTTTCGAGATGGTGATGTCACTATGGCCCCGGTGTCTAGAAAGATTACTCATGCCGTCTTTTGGACTTAGTGATATCATCACTGTTTTGTGAATCACTTGTTGTATCTGCACTTTTAGATATTAGGCTAGTAAATGAGAAGGAATGCGTTCTTTTGAGGGAATTCTTGGAACGTTGTGATTGTTATTATGGAACCACAGGAATACATTTTGTGTGATTTTACAAAAGTGTATAACTGGGAGATTTTGTGCCCGCATGTGTAGTCTGTTGTTTCACCTACACATAGTCAGGCCCAGGCACACAGTGCTCCTGATAGGTTTTCCTGTGATTAGAAATGCAGTTGCAGGCGACCGCCAGCGGAAAGAGGTGGTGTTGACTCAGGGCCCCGTGGGGGCACTCTTGTTTTTGTGTGGTGTTCAGGGGCTGGGCAGCTGGAGTGACAGAAATTCACTCAGCCGTTTTTATTTTTTTTTCACTGTCCACTGCTTTATTTGGGCTGTGTAAGGCCATCACTGCCAGAGCAAACCTCTCACTTTAGCGCGCAAGGCCTAGCTCAAGGATAAACACTCTTTTCTCCAATCACAATACTTTCTGCCTGGTGCTGCTTATTTTGAATTGAGATCATGTTCAAATTTCACACCATTTAACATTTCAAAGTGTGATCAAATCATCGAGTGCATTTATTTCCTTTCATTTCTTTTTTTTTTTCCCTTCTCAGTTCCAAGATGTTCTTTCTCGTCTTTGAACCCAACTAAATGAGAAAAAGTAAATTGTCCGAATTTTTCATTAATTACCCGCCACTGTAATTTGAATTTGATTTCGGTTTTCATTTTTAATATCAGTTTGTCATTGACAGTCCCCAAAGGTTTACACAAGTGCCTTGAGTAGGTTCCATCTTTCACATTGGGCCCACATCCAACATACATATTATTCTAACATCCGTGCCGCCATGAGACAGTGCCTGCACTGTGTTCAGAGATGCCATCAATGGCTCTCCCCATTTAAGGTCTGTGGTAAGTCTGAGGAGTCTAACACCACATGCCTAACTGGCAGCAACATGTGGACAATGTTAAAATCTTTAGCAAACCTTTGTTTTAGTTTGAACATTTTCAATGATGGGCTTTAACTATTTATTGTATACATATAGTTAACACACATAAATATATCACATGCTTATCTCTATCGACTATCGATGGAATGATGTTGCTTCCTGATCCACCAGAAGAGAAATCATCACTAGCATACTTCAGAAGATGGGATCTCCTGCCAAAAGAAAAGGCTTTGTGTTTATATCACTCCAGTCCAGGGAATATTTCTAAATTAATTATTATTCATTTAATTACTATTTATTTAAAATGACACTTTATGTGAAACTTTTTATGAATTTTTTTATGAAATGTTTTGGAAGATTTCAATTTTACCTACAAATAACTTGATCACAAATCCATTATATAATTTTCTTGCCATGTTTTTGCAGTCTTCCTTCTTTGTCTTTCCAGTCAAATCACTGTCTGTGCTAACTTGCCAGTGCTCTCTTTTCTGGATATATAGAGGGACAATTAAATACAAGTCTGTCTGTTAAGGTAAATTAGTTTAAAGTTTAATATTTTTTGCTGCTGCTAATGTCACTTGATTTGCCAATTAACCAAATCTAAACAAAAAAACAAAAAAAAAAATCATTTTATACAAAAAATAAAAAAATAAATGTTTCTGAGTATGTAGATACTTTCTGACTTTCACTACAGTACATATTTAGGCCAGGTTCATACTTCCAAACCTTTTTATTAAACAGAGCAATTGTCATCTCCAATGTTTTTTTTGTTTTTTTATGATTCTCTATAAATTCCCCAGAAATCTGTCATTAGCTATTATTGATGTTGACCTGCAGATAAAGCTCCACATAACAGAAGTCTTCTGTCCATTATCTTCTTTATGGACAATGCACCCTAAAACAGAGAATTATTCAGCTCTATTCTGTGAATGAACCTTATTCTTTCAGTCACTTCCTATAGCTTATAATTATAGTTATGGATTTGAGCATAGATAAAATGTTAAATTGAGAGCTTTAGTTTTATCCAGACAAAGTGTCACTACCACAGGCCAAGACTGTGACTGTAACATCGTTGCTGCTTTTTGACAATTGATCTACATACAATCCCGAACAGGGACAAAGCAAAAAACAGTTTTTATATCATCTTTGGGAATTTAGCAGAAACTGAAATTTCTTATTTATATGTGCATTAAGGCCTTAATAGAAACTTATTTAGAGCTTTGAGTGTGGGGGGGGTTTTTTTTTTGGTATACACTTTGTACACCTGGATTTTTTTTTTTTTTCTTCCCTGCGGATTCTTTCAAGTTTATTAAGAATGACTGCAGAACGTCTGTAAACAGCTATTCACAAATAGGTGTCCTCAGATGTTATATTTGGTTCAAGTCTGAAAATAATCCTATTTTTATTTTATTTGTTTCTATTCTATTTTAATATTTTTTAAACGTTCCAATATTTATTCCATTTTATGGAATGGAGGGCTGTTGTAAAAAAGCATTTTACTGCATGTTGTACTGTGTATGATTTAAATATGTGACAAATAATAGTTGAAATTTGAATTTGAAATTTGAGTCAGGGCCAATCTAGCATTGTCCTATTTGTAGGCTTCAGGCTGTCCTACTGTAAGTTGAACTTCAGGTTGTGTGCAATTGTGAGGAATGGAAAATCCCTTGGACTTCAGGGCTTGGTTTTTGATCTGACATGCATTGCATGAGTTGTGGGACCTTTACACACAGGTGTTTGCTTTTTTGAATCATGTCAAATTAGAGAAATTTGCTAGTAGAAAATAATCAAAACAAGCAGGATGCACCTGAGTTCAAGCTTAAGTGCCTTAGCCAAGGGTTTGAATACTACAGTCTCCTTTTCTTTACTTCTTTACTTCGACTGCCTTTTGATCTTTTGTTGAATTTTTTACAAAAATACTGACTCAAGGCTATCAAACAATTGCAAACACTTCTTTCTTCATTTTCTTTCGGCTGCTCTACAGTGGATCGTCTGTTCCATTTTTAATCCTGTCCATCCTCATCACTCCCAATGAAAATCTCAGCATCTTTAGCTCTTCCACCTCCAGCTCCACCTCCTGTCTTTTAGTCAATTCCACAGTCCTATAAACTTTCCCTTTCACTCTCGCAGATACCCTTTTATCACAAATCACTCCTGCCACTCTTCTCCACCCACTCCACCCTGCCTGCACTCTTTTCTTTACTTCTCTAACACACTCTCTATCACTTTGCACTGTTGACCCCAGGTACCTGAACTCCTCCACCTTCTCCACCTCTTCTCCCTGCAACCGCACCACTCCACTGCCCTTCCTCTCATTCACACACATGTACTCTGTCTTACTCCTACTGACTTTCATTCCGCTTCTCTCCAGCGCATACCTCCACCTCTCCAGGTTCTTCTCTACCTGCTCCCTACTCTCGCCACAAATCACAGTATCACCCGCACTCATCATAGTCCATGGAGACTCCTGTCTGACCTCGTCCGTCTACCTGTCCACCACCACTGCAAACAGGAAAGGGCTCAGAGCCGATCCTTGATGCAGTCATACCTCCACCATGAGCCAGTCTGTCATTCCTACTGCACACGTCACTGCTGTCTCACTGTCCTGCACCACCCTTACATACTTTTTTGACACACCTGACTTCATTATACAATACCACAACTCTTTTCTTGTCACCCTGTTGTATGATTTCTTTAGATACACAAACACACAATGCAACTTCTTCTGACCTTCTCTATACTTCTCCATCAACATCCTCAAAGCAAATATTGTGTCTGTAATGCTCTTCAATGGCACGAAACTCTTTCCCACAACTTCATGGTGTGACTGATCAACTTTATTTCCCTGTAGTTACTGCAGGTCTGTACATCTCCCTTATACATAAACATTGGTACCAGCACACTCCTTCTCCATCCTCTCACCTTCCAAAATCTTGTTAAACAATTTTGTTTAAAACTCCACTGCAATCTCTCCTAAATATCTCCACGCTTCTATGTTTATGTCATCTGGTCCTACCAACTTTCCACTCTTCATCCTCTTAATCGCTGCTTTCACTTCCTCCTTACTAATCCTATCCACTTCCTGCTTCACCATCTCCACATTATCCAACCTTCTGTCTCTCATCTTCCTTATTCAACATCAAATTCTCCCTCTATCTTCTCAACACATCCTCCTCACTCTCCTCACAAAGTCTCAACACACTCCTCACATGAACACATTTTCATCTCCATCCTTTATTGCTGTAACTTGCACCACATCCTTCCCAGCTCGGTCCCTCTGCCTGGCCAATCGGTATAAATCCTTTTCTCCTTCCTTAGTGTCCAACTTCTAATACAGCTCCTTCTATTCTTTTTCCTTAGCTTTCACCACATCCCTCTTCACCTGCTGCCGCATCTCCTCTTACTCCTGCCTACTTTTTTCATTTCTCTGTTGATCCCAATTCTGTTTGACAACCTATTTCTTCTTATGCTCTCCCGCACTTCCTCATTCCACCACCACATCTCTTTGTCTTTCTTTTTATTTCCAGATGTCACACCAAGTACATTTCTAGCTGTCTCCCTTATCACTTCTGCAGTAGTTGCCCAATTATCCAGCACCCCTGTCTGACCTCTTCCCTGAATCTTACACTACAGTCTTCCTCCTTTAGTTTCCACCGTCTTATTCTTTTTTCAGTCTTCACTCTCCTTCTCTTCTTTTTCATCTCCAAAGCCATTCTACAGACCACCCTCCGATGCTGCCTAGCTACACTGTCCCCTGTCAACACCTTACAGTCTCCAATTTCTTTCAGGTTGCATCTCCTGCATAGAACATAGTCCACCTGTGTGCACCTTCCTCCACTCTTATACATCACCCTATGATCCTCCTTCTTCTTAAAATAAGTATTTACCCCTGCCATTCTCATCTTTTTAGCAAAAATGTTCTCCTCATCTCACAACCCACTTGTGGAGCATAAGCACTGATGACATTTCTCATCACCCCTTCAACTTCCAGCTTCACGTTCATCACACCATCAGAAAATCTCTTCACCTCCACTACACTCTTACTGTACTCTTCCTTAAGAATCACCCCTACACCATTTCTCTTTCCATCCACACCATGATAGAACAGTTTAAACCCACCTCCAATGTTCCTGGCCTTACTCCCTTTCCACCTGGTCTCCTGAACACACAACATATCTACCTTTCTCCTCTGCATCATATTAGCTACCAGTCATAGTACCAACATTTAAAGTGCCCACCCTAACCTCCCCTCTCCTACACTTTTCCTTTTCCTGCTGTTTATGTAGACGTGACTCCAGTTTGCTAGACATTGGATACATGTGAAACCAAGATAAAACTTTTTGGAAATAAACAGAAGAGGTGAGTTTGGTGCACAGAGAGGTACCCATATGTAAAATTACATTATGCCCCAGTAAAATATGGTTGTAGTTATTTAATGTCTGTCTGCCGGAGAACCTGGATATTTTGTTAGTATTTGTGGCAACATCTCAAATTCCTTGTTGTGTATTGTCTGGCTTCATAATGGGCAAGAATAGACTCAGAGCTGTTATCATGGCAAATGGATGTGGCAAAGAAGTATTGAATTGAAGACTGCCAATAATTGTGTCAAACATTCTGTTTTGCTTTGATGTTAAAAATATTACATTATTTATTCATACATATACATGTATACATTATATACTACATTAAAGTGCACAAAAAAAAGTGTCTGTAGAAACACACATTTAGTCTATTTAAGTTTTCCTTGCATTGATTCATGGGAAAAAAAATTACATTCTGTACAGCTAGATACATTAAACATTAACTGTATGTGGAATTTGATGGAATGATTTCTCAGTCTGGAATGATACTCCTACTGAGAAGTGGAACAAAAAATCAGTATGTCTCAAATTAATCACATAATATCTAGCTAATGGCATGATGTATTTGCCCAGTAGTACTAGACATTCTGGAGAGCATTCCAACAGTAAGAATCCATCCAGTGGTTGATACACAGCATTGCATTACAGACAGACTGTTCTTGTATTTGACATGCATTTTGATAGTTGGTGGTTGCCAGGTTCTCTGAGCTGTGACATTTTGTGCCAGATTCACGAGGCGTTCAAGGGTGTGTTGTTTATGAGACCACTGATTGTTTTAACAGAGACATTTCTTTTATATTTTATTCTATTAATAGAAGTGCTGTAAAAATCCAACCTCTTATGTAACACATTCTTAAAAGTGAGCAGTTGTTTAAGCCATTCGAAATCTAACGAAGTGAAAAGCCATTTAATGCATTTCATATGTTAAGAGATGATTACTGACATCTTTAATAATGTAATGTAGAATGGGAGAGACTAACCATACATGTGTGTAAACTCCACTCATAATAGCAAAACACAAGCTCAAATTGTATTTTGATCCTTGTGTGCTCTATAACTGATTTTTTTTTCTTTTTCATTTGTTGAGCAGATGCTTTTGTTCAAAGCTACTTATGAATAAGACAGCACTGAGGGGCATGTCATTTGGGTTATTTAAGGCTGTATGCTTTAAGGTTGTATGAGAAACCTAGAGGATGGTAAAGGCTGTTGCTGTGACCCTAAGTCACAGGTTGCCAGTCCTACCCTGGAGTACACTTTGTCCCTTCACATTTAAGTGTTTTTCCTGCAATTTACTCCTATTGCTATTAAGTTTATGTCCTTACATGGTACATCAAAGAAGTAAGGCAGAATGTCCCAAAATTAAACAAAAAAAAGTGCATACCGTAAAACCAGTATATTTTGACTATTGCTTCTCAGTCAAAGCAAACGTAATTGGTCTACTAAACTGGTTCAGAAAATGATTAAATTTTTATTGCATCTTAACTCTTGCACACATTTATGCATGAAAAAGAAATATGTCCACTGAAAGTTATAGTCAAAACTGGTGCAGTAATTTTGTATGGGATTGTCATAAAATACTTTGTACAAATTTAAGTTACGAGCTCTTTCCTTTTGTGGTCCTAATACCTCTTACAGGTTTACTTACACCAACCAGGCATAACTTTACGACCTTTTAACATTATGACCGGTGAAGTGGATAATACTGATTATCTCTTCATCATGGTACCTGTTAGTGTGTGAGATATATTAGGCAGCAAGTGAACATTTGATATGTTAGAAGCAGGGAAGATAGACAAGCATCAGGATTTAAACGAGTTCGACGAGGGCCAAATTACTTTATGATGGCTAGAAGACTGGGTCAGAGCATCTCCGAAACTGCAGCTCTTGTGAGATGTTCCAGTCTGCAGTGGTCAGTATCTATTAAGGTGGTCCAAGGAAGGACTCTAGAGCTCAAAATTATGAATAAGTTAATGCTGTTAATGCTCGGCAGGTCAGGACTGTTTTGGCAGCAAAAGGGGGACAATTATAATATAAGGCAGGTGGTCATAATGTTATGCCTGGTCAGTGTATATACACTATTTGGATAAACAGTTGTGTACACCTGTCCATCATACATTTTGTGTGCTTTCTCCAAATTGTTGATACAAAGTCATATTATATAAGATATGTTTGTATGTTTTAGCTTTACAATTTCTCTTCAGTGAAACTAAAGGGCCCAAATGTTCTGGCCTAATAACCTGTGGACAAAGCAGTAATGAAGACACTGTTTGTTAGAGTAAAATAACTTGGTGGCTGCACAGACCTTGACTAGAACAAAAACTATACCCCATGCTTTCCCACAAGGCATCAGTGCCTGACCTTACTATTATTTTTGTCACCAAATGATCCCAAAGTCTCATAGCCACATTTCAAAATGGTGAAAAGCTTCCAAGAAGAATAACAGCAAATGGACTGGTCAGGTGTAGTCAGGTGTTCAAAAACCTTTAGCAATATACTCTATATATCAGTAGCGGGCTGTGCTTTTGGTACCTGAGCCTTCAGTGGGGACTTACCCGACTTAATCCACCTCTTAGTACCACCACTATCATGTCACAATTATACAAACCATCAATATTATACAAAAGCGCATATTTAGGGTGAATACCATTTTACTAAAGCAAGCTCCAAACCTCTACACTACAACCACAAATGTGAACCTACATCATCTGGAGCAGTTTAGAATAAATATTTGTCTAATAACATGACAAAAACATAAAAAATGTAATAAAATACAACCTACTCACCAGAGATGCAGACTCATAATTTGCACTGCTCCTCAGAGGCTGTAAGCCAATGGAACCGCTCGTAATCACTGGACTGGAAGTGGTGAACAAACCCTTTCCGGGGCTGAGACAAGCTAGGCCGACCTCCTCACGATGTCTAGCTTTTCTTGAAGTTGTTTTGCGCATGCATTAAAATGCAATAAAAATTTTTTATAAAATATTGAAAATATTATTTTAGATATTATTAAACCAAGCAGGCATTTTATTTAAAATTGTTTTAAAACTGTAAACTGTTCAAATGTTGATCACAAATGGAAATAATAATAAACTGTGGTAATAAAAAAAAAAAAAAACCAAGTAATGTAATGTTTTGCATTAAACTGTACCGACTGTACCGAAATTGTAACGAACCATGAATTGTGTGTACCGTTTCACCCGTAGATGGGAGATTAGGTGCTTTTTGGGGTGCAGAGGTTTGATTGAAAGGGCATTCTCCTTGTAAGGCATACACATAATTTAATGAAAAAATGAAAAAAGTGAAAAGCAAGAGATAGGCCATTTACCACAACATGGAGGCCAGATGACTATGGGCTAAGAAAGTGGATTAATGGACAGTCATAATTTGAAGTTCAAGTTGCCTGATGATGCTTTCCAATATTGAAAGAGGTAAAACCCCTGATGGCCCCTGGTTAGATCTTGGTGTAAAATCTACTTTTAACACTTTTCTGACTGACTGACTGACTGACTGTCAATAAGGAATAATGTTAGTCATTAAAATTACACTTTCAGTATACACTTTGGACAGATTTTATTATTAGATAGTCTTTTTTCCTTGATGTTATAAAGGTAGCAGAATTTGAAACAAAACAGACATATCCATAGAGTAATCCTTTCTATAGTGAACAGTATAGGCAGTGTGTGTGTAAAGTTTGGGTATATGTTTACAAGGTTCTCTTTTTCATGGCTACAGTACATATCAACCCTTACCTGATAATACACCATGTAACAAGTGCTACCCTTAATGTTTCCAGGAAAATGACAGAGAGTTTGAATTACTTCAGTGGCTTGTACTGTTCATCGCTTTTCATAAATCAATATTATGCATCTTTTATTTAGAAAAAGAAATGAAGAGAGTCATTTTGACCTAAATGGAATACACATTGATTCAAGAAATAAGTACAAATATTCCAAGAATATTCCCCATAAAATTCCTGGTGATGTGCTTGTTTTTTTCTATACCTTGCTCAGCCCCATCAGAGTTTTTAAGCACGAGCTGAGCAAACCTTTCCTTTGAATCCAAGTGCACTTTCTGCTCAGTGGGACACATTACCTCAAGTGTGGGCCACAGCTGTGAAGCTCATCATGAACTGCAGATTGGTAATGTTTTACTGTAATTCACCTCATGATAATGAAGCTGGCCACATGTGAGGGGAGAGAGCAACAGCCACCATCTGGGAGTGTGTTCCATAGGGATGGAGCAGAGAACAGCTGTACAGGGCCTCTGATTTATTTCACCTCATTCCACTTAAAATTGCCCCTGCCCGTGTTTTCTCAACCAACCATCCAGTGGTACAAGAGCTAGTGTATACACACACCTACACACACACAAGCAATTACACTTTTGTCACACATTTAACTACTTTTACTCACACATGTTGCACATACGCATCAAATCCTCCTGGTGGGGCAAAGCATGCCACAGTGAATCACATTATGTTTGCTCAGAAGGGCAGATGTATAATTTTATTGAGGCATTTATTCGTGTGTGCATGAGTCGGCTGTGGGGAAAATGATGGCGTCAGTGATAGGAGCCCCTTGACACACTGACTACAGCGTAGCTTGTAATGCCCCCCAACATAGACCCCTCACTGATGGGAGCATTAGAGACCAGACTGCATGTCGCTGGGTGTTTTCTGAGACTCTTATTATCAAAACCACCATCTCATCATACACAACCCTTATTTAAACTTCACATTATACACATTTTCTGAGTCACAAGTCAAACTTTTTTTTAGTTATTACAAGCTCATAGAAAAAGTCCTTTTTGACCTTGAATATACATATTGTTTTTTTAATTGCTTTTATTTATTAACTTTGATTAATAGGCAAGAATTGTCTAAAAAATCAAATAAGCCCATTAGAAGACTATAGATTGCTTCTTAAACCTCAAATGTTGTTTTTATGTATAGGAGGCTTGATGGGGCATGTTAATCCTGTATTCTACCAAATCATTTTTTAGCACCAGCCTGGCTTCAGTTAATATTTTCTGCGTTTTAGGATGTTTGGCAAAAAAGAAAGTTAGGTGAGAGATGGGAGTGAGCACTCAGACAGCTAAAAGTGCTTGTTCTAGTCATCCCTGTCATTTTCTTTGTCTCATTCCCTGTTTTATTTGCCAGAAAAACAAACCCTCAATCTCAACACAAATGTTTTTTTCTTTTTTCTTTCCCCCCTGTTTTGTTTTGACTTTTATGAGCCAAAATGCCATTTGGGTGTGTGTGCAGCCTCAGACTCATCACCCATGTAATTTAGTTGCTGACACTCACACACGGTGCGATTTTGTGATTTTGACTCATTAGCAAAAATAGAAGGAATAGAGACAAATTGAGGGGTGGGAGGCCACAGAGTGCCCCCTCTGACTGGAGGCTGATTGCTGTTGGGGAGACGTTTGGGCGGCCAAAATCACAGGCAAACCCAGACAGCAGAACTGAGTCTCAGCAAGAACCACTGAGCACCGTGCTCGGTCCTTTAATGTGGCCAAACCACTTCTGTAGTCATGGACTAGAACGGAAACAATATCATGTCAGCACAGAGAATGACATGCACAATGCTTTCAGCTACCGCCTTCGAGAATGCCACATCTGTCAGTGCACACATTCCTTTTCTTTACAGTAAAGCCAAGACTTTGCCCTTCAGTTTAGCCTGTTAGACAGGAAGGACGACAGAGGGGATGTCATAAATATTTTTTTAAGAATCACTTTTTGCCGTCACGCTTTAATAAAGTGCCTGTGTGTTTTTCAGGCGTGAAGTAATATCCGCTATGCTATTGCGTATATATTTCAGGAAAACAGAATGCATATTGATGAGTATGGTTACTATAAAAGGCGACCAGAGTTCACAGAGAAGTGAAAGGAAACCTTAGCCTTCTGCTTGTTTTTAGTGTTTTTGGCGAGCCTGTATTTTTCAGCTCAGTGTTTACGCACTGCTTTTAGCCACATACAGCAGCTTTCCACTGGGGCTGTGGCGACCCACAAACTTACGTCAGAGTGGAAGGGGCCATGCAGACGCTTGTGGTGGAATTGAGGACGGGGCTTTTCTCTCCTGGAACAGCAAGCTTACTCACTTCTTGCTGGCGCTGAATCACAGCAGGGTTTCCTCCCTCTTACCACACCAATATAACTCTCACAGCTACATCAGATTGGCCAGGTACCATTCTATTCCGAGTGGTCAGCATGGGCCAAATGAGAACAATTAGACCCAATGAGAAGCAAAGAAAAGCTTCTGGTCCAGACTTCAAGGCTGAGTCACTGTCTGCCTTGCAGACGTGGGCTTGAATCATTTTAGATTAGGGGCACTGCAATTAAACTCATCTGACACACATTTTTGCTATTTTCTTCCATCCCATCCCAGCAGTCCTGTGTCAAAAACAAACTCCTGGCTTTTTTTTTATTTTCCCTTGTCAGCCTTTCGCCCTACCGCTAAATTAAGCTGTGTGGATCACATTTTAACTGTACATGCGACCACCAGCAATCTAGTTAGCAGTATTTCTCTGTTTATTTTGAGTTTCCATGTACACAGCAGGGCCACACTCATTCATATGAGAGCACGCACATTAAATACACAGATTAACACGACTTGAGTTCGAATGAAAATAAATGTAGAGTTTTTATCTTTGGAATTTAAACCTAACCTCTAACCCTTCCAATGCTAAGTGGTCGCAACAGGAGCTGGTGGTAGTGAAATATAGTGTGGGTAAAAACATGCTGAAGCAATAATACTCTCTAATGTGTTCCATCTCCCATGAAGCGCTGTACCTGGTGCCACTCTGGCTACCCCTCCACCTCATACAATCACAGTCACCCCTCCCTACACACACTCACACACAATCTCCCTCAAATAGATACATTCATATATAACTTGTTATTATTGTTGTTTTATTTTTCTTACATATTACATTATTTTTCTTGTACAAAACTATATTATCTCATATCAACATAAACAGGATTACACACCCATAATGGTCTGTGATATTCAGACTGCAGCTAGTTCAACACTTTCACACATACAAGATCAAACTAGCTAAACAAAAGGAACCTTTCTGAGTGTGTGCATTTTTATCCGCTCCCTGTGGATTAAAGAGTCTTCAAGCAGTAGCACACTGTATGATTCATATAAAGTATTGCTAAAAATAAAATAAATAAATGAGAAATTCTCCCCCCTCTGCACTGGAGATGAGGAACAAGTGACACGTTACTGAAAGGGAGACCGGAGGTTTGAGTCACTTGCAGCTGTTTTAAGATATATAGCAGCACACAGTAGGGTAGTGTGTGTAAAAGGTGTGGTTGAGATAGACACAGAAGAAAAACAGACATACAGAGAGAGAGAGAGAGAGAGAGACATTGCTTGACCTTCTCTGACCTTTAGCTCTCCGGATATATTGTCACTATGGAGAAGCATCCTGGTACTCTTAATAATCTTTGTTTCCACACGCACCACCCAAACCGTACCTGACTTGAGCTTAATGTGGCAAAATCATATCGATATTTTCTTCAGCAGACAATATGCAGTATTAGACTTTTTGAGCTTAGAAAAAGAAAAACCAGCGTTATTAAGCTATTTACCAGTTTTTAAATGAACAAAGTTTAAAAACGAAACATGGCAGACTCTAGATGTTTGTCATACCATGCTTTTACAAGTTTGAGATTTGGCAAGGATATGAAATGTGGGAGAGGGGTACGATGCTGGAAGTAAAGATGAAAGCGGCGAGCGGGAGTGCCATGCGTCTCTGTGATATCCCAGCTTGATGCTGACACAAGCAAAAGCAGGGGATGCTTGGCAGGACCATGCCTGTTTTACATTACCTAGCATGGTTACTTAAGTGCTCTACATTTAAGAGGAGATTTTATGTGAATTTGACCCCAGGAAACCTTTTTCATCTGGCAGAATGGATCTTTTTTTTCTCTCTCTTTCCCTAATTTGAAATGCTTGATCTTGCAGTGCATGTTAGGCAGCGACATCAGAGGCTTGTATTTATAGCGGAAAGGTTTTATGCATGTTTTATGAACTTTATCTCACACCTTTAAAATCAAAAAGCACTCCTCAGTTTATACCATATCTCTTTGCAGAAGAGCATTTTATTTGAACAATAGTGAGCAGGAACTGACCACCTACTGGGATACCTAACTGGTCAGTTATTTATAAACTGTTCAGTAAATCAGTCATTGGTCATTAATTCAGAAATTGGTCAGAGATTAAGAGACTAATCAGTATATCAGAAACAGGTCAGTAGGTTAGAAGTTAGTCAGTAATTCATAGACTGGTCATTAAAGTGTAAACTAGTTAGTAATCAAGAGATTAATCAGTATATCAGAAACTGTAAGTTGGAAATTGGTTCAGCAATCAGGAAACCAGTCAGAAATTTCATTAGATCTGAAACCAGTTGCTGGAATACTGATTAAGAATTTAGAATTCCTGACTAATTTACAGTCAGGAATTCTAAATTCTTAATCAATATTCCAGCAACTGGTTTCAAATCTACTGAAATATGTGTAACTTGAGAATTAAGTATGTAAAATGTTTTTATTTTGTTTTGTTTTTTTAATGCTGGGGATTCATCTTTTCATTAGGTTATGCCGATTTCATAGTTTAATTTCATTTTTAATACATTACATAAAGTAGGAAATCTGTCAAACTGTTTAAAGCATGCCACTACTAACTTTTTTAGAAATCCCCTTTACAGTCTAGCCTGGTCTGGATTCCTTAAGGGTATTTGTGAGGAAAAAAAGGGACAGTATTTGTTCCTTGTGGAGTCTCAGACACTAGGCCGTCTGGGGTGTTCATTTCCTGCTGGGCTCCAGTGTAGGTGAGAGGTGGGTGTTGTGTTTCCTGCCCACTGCTGAAGGCCCTGGATGAAGTGTAGAGAAAAGAGAAAGTGGGGGTGTGTTTAGAAAGCATCTAAATCTGCAGGGGAATGACGTGGAAAATGTCCTTTGCGCCGGCCGCTGAACTTTGCAAATGTCATTTTCCACATCTTTTAAGCACACTAGACAGTAAAGCGGTCGTGTCATAGTGTAACCCTGTATTAGAGAGGTGGTTTTAGACATCACACCACAAACCAGACCTCTGGTCAAAAGGGAACTTTCCCATGTCTGCATCTGTGTGTGTGTGTGTGTGTGTGTGTGTGTGTGTGTGTGTGTGTGTGTGTGTGTTTAGGGGTGGGGTGGGGGGGGTGTTGGAGGCTATATAGGCTATATAGTCTTGGTCAATACTATGGTGAGGGTCTTTATCCGCACAGGCCTGGTCTGCAGTGCCATCTGTTGGCTACTGTAGGTAGCTGACTGTGTTAGTTTAATGACTTCATCTCTCAGCACGCTGTTCTGCACCAACTATATACACTATATTGACAAAAGTATTGGGGTGCCTATTTTCCCAGCCATAATTCTCCCTTCACTTGAACTAATAGATACAAACCTGTATGACAATGCTCCTGTGCACAAAGCAAGCTCCCTGAAGATATGTTTTACATAGGTTGGAGTAGAAGGTCTTGCATGGCCTGTTGTAGAGCTCTGACCTTATCCCTACTGAACATCTTATAGAATGAACAAGTATGACTCAAAGATCTTTGAATGCATACAAAAAAACATATTTCCATACTACAGACAAAATAAAATCGAGGTTCTGTCAGGGTAACACCCTGCAGAGATTTGTGATTATCCCGTAACTGATCCTGGTTATTCCATTAAGGCTTTAGAAATGAATCGATGTGGTAAATAAGGCAGAATACTGAACATGTGTTGGAATAGGGGTGTTGCAGCATGAATAGCATGGAGCTCTTTAGAATACTGAAGTTTAGATTTGAAAATCACCAGGAGGTGTTCAAAAACTCTCCAAAGTCTAAACAAAAAGAATGCTTGTAGGGCATGAGCCTGCTGATTTAGCATTTTGCCCTTTCACTGGTGCAACAAATCCCCATTCTGTTAACACAGCCCACATTGTTCTGCTTCACTCTATTACTGATGTTTTCAAGCTTTGATCAGTGTTACCCAAACCAGTCTTCAGAGTCCTCGTATCTACCTGAGCCTAACAGTCTTGTACCACACAGAGAGTTGACAATAAAAAGTGTTCACTCTGTTCTGATACATGAAACATAGCCCCTGATCTTAGAGTGCACTATTCCAGGATGGCAATATCTCCATCCACAGGGCACGAGGGCTGATCCCCCAAATTATGTCTCTTTTTTGCTCATCTACAGTGTACCAACAAATTTTATTGACATCCAGGATTAGCTGGTCAAAAGCGTTGAATGTGTATGGCATCATCAAATTCAGTCAATGCCTTTTATTTTCATTTTATTATTATCATAATTTTAAACCAAAAAACATAGATCTGTTACAATGCTAACATAATTGGATATTTTTAAATAAATATGTATTTAGATGTACACAAAAAACTCTACAAGCTAGATCATTGATCACTTAGTCCCCCCACACACACACACACACACACACACACACACACACACACACACACACACTCTTCAGCTATTTAAATTAGTACTAGCATTTAATTTTAAAGTGCTCATGTAACACTGGAAGAGCAGCACAGCATACATGTAAGAACACTGTCACTTATAATTGTATTATACATTTCGACATACAGTCCCCTTTGGAAGTATTAGTAAGATCAAGGCCATTTATGCTTTTTCTATACACAGAGGACGTTTGTGTGTTTCACATGAAAAACAGGACTTTCAGATTTATTATCCTGATATTTACATTTATATGTGATAGCCAAATTAGAACACGGCACCATCGGTGGCACACCACTTAATTTCCTGATTGTAAGAGTCTAGAAGCGGATAGTCTTGAGAGGAACTCCAGTAGACTGATTTAGTGGTGTGTTATGTGTTGTGGTCATTGCCTCTTTGCTAATGCCCTGGTAAGTTATAGCTACAGTTGGTAGAATGCCGGGTTTGAACAAGACTCTTTCAGCATATCTTAGCAACATAGTCAACCTTTAAAAGCCTTCCTGTGTCTGTAGAAATAAAAAGCAGTGAGAAAGCACAAAGAGGAACTGTAGGTGACCAACATAAACACCCATCTACTTGGACAAGTGTCAAGTTTTGTCAAAGAGAGTAGGGGGAAATAACTTGCACTTAAAGGCCATTAAGCCAAATAAAAGTGTTGGCAAAGTGTTTAACTGGACAGAACAAATTAAGATCTGTTAAGGTGGGGTGTTGAATGCTGTAAAAAAACACTTTATACTGGATTGTTCATTTGTTTTCTAGCTTATAAATGGTGGTTTATACACTAAGATTTTTTTTATGTTGAAAAAGGCAGTTACTAGTGAATTAGCTGTTTTGTCTTTCTCACTTCACTGTTGGAAAGAATGTGCTGTGTTTGGTACTTACAGTCAAAGATGATTTTTAAATAACTTCTGAATCTGAAAAAATTCATCAATAAAAAAATCTGCACACTGTAAATTATGAATATTACGAAGAGATCTGTTGGATAAATAATTTTCTCTCATCTGCTGTATGCAGTCACAGCTGCTCTGACTGCTTTCCACTCACAAAGACAGACGTTATCAGACCGAGTTCCTGTTGGCCTGAAAGTTTGTGGATTTTGGCCCTGCGGCTCTGTCCTTTACTGAGACACTTCATTAATATTCATCAGTCCTGTAGCGCTGAAGGATCAAAGAACACTTACAGAAATGGAAAACAAGTATGAATAAACACAGCTATTGAAGCCTGTTCAGTGCAGATATGAACAGGTTTAACTTCATCATAATTATCAGGCAGGTCATTGTTAAGGTGTTCCAAAACCAGTCCTGAGATAAAACAGGCCTGATATCTACACAAATGTAGTGATTTTCTTGCACTGAACTTTTTATGGATAATCTCTGATGAGTTTTAAATGTATCTATTAAGTAATATAGAATCAGGATTGAGAAATGCATGCGCTGCACCCTTTCTATGATTCCTGTATATACACATTTCTAATTTATTGATTGTTGCAGTGTGAGTTTTTAACCTGCTTGCTTACTTCTCTAGGTGTCAATGCCTATCAGTGTAAATCTTTTCGATTAAGTGACTTATGTTTAACGTTTAAAATATACTGTTTTACATAATTATTCTACCTGTTTCATTATAGTCATGGTTCTGCAAAGTGAACATTGAGTGAATATCATTTCTGTATGTGCCCTTATAACTTTATTTGCCCAGCCCAGCTAAATATGGCTCCTAAAATTAAGCCGTACTGGCCTCTAGTGGAGGAGTCCAAATGTTCTATTTCTTTACAGTATAATTATTTCATTTTCAATAAAATAACACTTAAAAGAAAGGCTCTGAAATGTGCTTCCATAAAACATAGAAAACACAATAAACTGAAAATATTCATGATCTATTCAAATGTTTTAGTCCATATTACTTATTACTATTTTTTAATTAGATTTATAGATCAATTATTAAAAAGAATAACGATGATTCGAAACGTAGTTCAAAAACATAAAATGTTCTATCAAATGATAATTTTCAATACATTACTGGGGCTACAAACAATAAATCATGAAATTGCTTAGGAAGCACCATGACTGCTCTCTAATAAATATGTGTGCATGTATATTAATGTTTTTGTTTTACTCCGTTGTAAATCGTAGTTGTCTGTCACAGATCACATTTCCTTAATTGTGCATGGTAAAAAGACAGAAAGATACTTTCACTAGGATAAACAGCATTAGAGTGATAAAGGCACCCAACAGACACACAATTTTCTCCAAAATTCTATATTTCCATCTAGCTTAAATAACTAAAATGATCTAATGATGTGTCTTTCTCTGTGTATTATATTCAATACATTATCTGCAGGATGGACAGATATTGAGAAGTTCATTAGGTTTAGATGACCTCCCCAAACTGTTCAGTCATGCAGGTATTAGCACTGCGATGTGAATTGTATACACATGGACAAACAAAGATGGCTCCATCACGGAGTTAAAAAGCCCAGTTCTTCACTCCTAACTATTAAGAACATCAATACATGCTCCTGAGATGATTCTTCATTTAAAATGTGGATCCAATATCAGAAACTTCCCTATAAGTACAATTATTCCATGCTCGACATTAGGATGAGTTTGCTGCACTGTTTTGTCCCAACCGCTCCTTGGTGACGAGAGAGGTCCTCTGTGTTGGGCCACATATTTAAATGAACCCTGGGAGGAACTTCTGCAGGAGCAGCATGACACCTACAAGCAGTGCAACACACAGGAACAGCACCAGCCATATCGGGACAGATCCTGCATGCATCAGAAAAAATAAAATCCATGTCAATACTCAGCAGGAGGCAATTATTGAGATGATTATAAGCTCCCCAGACAAAAACATAATACCATCTATGTATAGCAGTGGCAACATGAGGAAAACTATGATATAATAAAGAGTAAGGCTGCCTTCTGCACATCATGTCCATGTAGAACACAACCCTGACACTTTAATGACAAATGAAGGAAGGATGCATTGGGTCGAGTCTGTGAGTTACCAAAACGCAATGGTTGACTGGCAAAATCATTGAAATGTAGCATAAAAATGTAGGATGAAGCAGGTAAAGACTGGTGGAATCCTAAGCTGACACAATATGACATGATTTAATGTTTAATCAAGACCATGTCTATAGCTCCAATTTTTCCATAGTTCATTTTCTTTACATTTTTCAACATAGTTCCTTTACCAACCCTTTTAGCTCTCTGCTACTCAACACCTCCTACACAGCAAAACCTGAAGAGCAGAGCAAAGCCTGAAAGTCTAGTGCAAGCCACCATTCTGGAAGTTGGATGTCATTTCTCAGTGTTGTGCTCAGCTTAGACATGAAGCACAACAGATTTCTGCTTAGATACATTCCTCCAAACAAAGCATATTCAAATTATATCAACGCACTCTGTTATAATACTAAGGAGTTTGATGTCTGTATTTTAAGTACATTTTTCAAGTACAGAAATTATAGCTAATCAATGAAATATGTACATTTACTTTATACGTTTTAATTACTTTATAGAGAGCTGCATTACAAACAAGTAATGGTGTGTGTGTTTCATTGTTAGTATCAAAGTCATTTCCATAAAATATGAAGTGTTTTATTGTAACACTGTGTATGTTTTTTCTTTTTAGCTTCTCCATTGTACTTACAGTTGTGTTCAAAATTATTCAACCCCCAATGCTGTAAATGGTTTTAGGGAATTTAGTGTACATTTGTAATTGTATTCAGAATGAAATCCTACAAGGACTTCTTAAAGAACCATATGCAACTAAAATGACATCAATTAGTTTTGTAATACAGTAGTAAATGTTTCTTTTGTGAATTCTTCATTGACGTAATTATTCAACCCCTTAAAGACTACCACTCTGAAGAACAGAGGTTCAATGAAGTGTTTTCAATCAGGTATTGAAAACACCTGTGGATATCAGGGAGCAGCAATAAAGCCTAATAAGCACCAATTAGGCAGCTTTAAAATGACTGTGATACTCAGCTCCTTCTAGACATTTACTGGTGTGGTTACAAACATGGTGAGGTCAAGAGAATGGTCCAGGAAGACAAGAGAACAGGTGATTACTCTTCACAGGAAGGGCAATGGCTATAAGAAGATTGCAAAGATGTTAAACATACCAAGAGACACCATAGGAAGCATCATTCGCAAATTCAAGGCAAAGGGCACTGTTGAAACGCTACCTGGTCGTGGCAGAAAGAAGATGCTGACTTTGACTGCTGTGCGCTACCTGAAGCGTAGAGTGGAGAAAAGTCCCCGTGTGACTGCTGAGGAACTGAGAAAAGATTTGTCAGATGTGGGTACTGAAGTTTCTGCTCAGACAATACGGCGCACCCTGCGTAATGAAGGCCTCCATGCCAGAACTCCCAGGCGCACCCCCTTGCTGTCCCCAAAGAATAAGAAGAGTCGACTGCAGTATGCCAAAAGTCATGTGGACAAACCACAGAAGTTTTGGGATAGTGTTCTGTGGACTGATGAAACAAAATTAGAACTGTTTGGGCCCATGGATCAACGCTATGTTTGGAGGAGGAAGAACAAGGCCTATGAAGAAAAGAACACCTTGCCTACTGTGAAGCATGGCGGGGGGTCAATCATGCTTTGGGGCTGTTTTGCTTCTGCAGGTACTGGGAAGCTTCAGCGTGTGCAAGGTACCATGAATTCTCTTCAGTACCAGGAGATATTGGATGACAATGTGATGCAGTCCGTCACAAACCTGAGGCTTGGAAGGCGTTGGACCTTTCAACAGGACAATGATCCCAAGCATACCTCCAAGTCCACTAGAGCATGGTTGCAGATTAAAGGCTGGAACATTTTGAAGTGGCCATCGCAGTCACCAGACTTAAATCCGATTGAGAACCTCTGGTGGGACTTAAAGAAAGCAGTTGCAGTGCGCAAGCCTAAGAATGTGACTGAACTGGAGGCTTTTGCCCATGATGAATGGGCGAAGATACCCGTAGATCGCTGCAAGACACTTGTGTCAGGCTATGCTTCACGTTTAAAAGCTGTTATAACTGTAAAAGGATGTTGTACTAAGTACTAAGATTGAATGTCACTTGGGGGTTGAATAAAACTGATAATGATGTGAGCTCAGAAAAGACATTTGTGGTTATTTCATTATAAATGTTATGTTATATTTGTCTGACCTACACGTGCCTCTTTGATTTAATTGTAAGCAGGATGACTGATCATAATCAATGTCAAACCGACCAAAACAATCAATTTCAGTGGGGGTTGAATAATTTTGAACACAACTGTACATGGGCAACAGAAATTCAAGAAAATAATGAATGACTGTCCTCTGTTTTATTTTAATTATAGATTTAATAGAAATATTTAAAGAGAATTTTGTCACATAACTAACTAAACATTTTATCTACTTAAAAAAATAATTTAAAAATGCCCTACATTAAAACCTACATATTTGTTTAAATCGATGTATCTTTCCATTGGATCTGAGCTGTGTTGAAAGAGTACTTACTGCGGTTAGCTACAGTATGTAGCTGGCAGCGACTGTCTACAGCCACACTCAGCATGGCTACTTCATTATTCGCCTTCACAGGTTTGCATTTGGGGGTTTCTGGCAAGAACGCCAGGTCTGTCACCACAATACCATGGGATTCTTGTACATAGTACAGCTTCTGCAAGTGATAAAAAAAAAAAAGAGTTATGCCTCATCAATGATTACTGACGATAGATTACTCGTGTATGCGTGCACACAATTACCTGCAGTGAGAATGCGATATAGATGGATACTGATCCTGTGACTGTACCGAGGCCAAGAAAGGTTCCAGAGTCACTGAATAAAACAATCAATTCGCAGAACATCAGAACACAACAATAACAATAGAATAGAATATAAAAAAGAAAAATCACTCCTCACCTAACACTCAAACAGGAAATCACTTCACTGCCACACGGCTTCGTTAGAAGGGGCAAGAAACTCTTGCCATCCCATTTTGTGAGGTAGCACGGTGGTGGTTTACGCTCACGTTTATGGGGAATCTGGACTGTGTACAGTCTTAAAGCATCCTTTTGGTCCTCTACCTTGGCAAATCTAAAAAAAAAAAAAATAAAAAACACCAAGGAAGCATTCTGGCATAATATCATTAATTATAGTCATTTGGTTAAAGAAAAACTCTAAAACCTAAAACTAATGAATATAATTAGACTAAAATGTGTTGTGATTCTGGTGCTAATACGATGATCAATGCTCTATTTGCATCACTGTGAGCAGTTAGTGGTTGAGTGCCACAGGAAGACATTTCAAAACTGAGGTAAACTTTAGACATAAAGCCAGATTTCACTGTTTGCTCCTAAAAACAAAAACAAAAAAGTAGCAGGAGATCCCTTTCTTTCTTACTCAGCAATGTTCAATGTCATTAATGAGAGCTCTCAGTAGTGAGGACCAAAACACTGAATTCAAAGTTACAGAAATCAGCTTTCCAGAGTTTTCCTTTAAAGCTTTTAATAGGTTTTTATTCATGAAAATAACCAGGAGTATCTTACCGGCAGGAGTGGTAGCGATACATCTTCTCTGTAATATGAGGCATGTGGTCATGCCAACGTAAACCCAGCATGAGCTGATCATCGCTCCATACACTGCATGCAAAATCTCGCCCTGCCGTCACGATGCGCTGAAATAAACACAGAAGTATTACTCCTACTGTAGCGTATGTGAAACTTACTTCATTTATAAATGACACCCCATCTGCATACATTAACTTTATTACCATATCAATACCTTGTTATCAGGACTGATGTCTATATCTTCTATTTCATCTTGATGAGCTTTGAAGTTCAACTTCTCTTTCAAGGATGGGTACTGAGAAGAGAATGAATAACTTATTTTAATAAGCAGCGATCAACTCAAGTGACTCGGGGTTCAGCTGGGTAATACTCACCTCCCACACTCTCACGTAACCGTCGGCTCCTCCTGTGAGGAGAAGCTTCAAGTCAGGGCTGAAACGCACACACTTTTGTAGAGGGTCCTGAGGGCTGAGGTCGGACTGCACTTCTCCAACCTTGTTCACTATTATCTCTACCGACTTGTCCTTCGTCTGGGGATCATCGCCGCCACCAGCGTCACCACCACCGCCGCCACCACCACCACCATTCTGTTTTTTTACCCCTCTCCTCCTGGCACTTCCCTGCTCCCCAGATCCTGACAAAAAGAAAGCATCAAGACTAAGAGGACTACACCCTCAATTAGCTTTCAATGGAGAAAAAAAAAAATACCAAATTCTTTGCCAACCATTCTTTGAAGCAGATGATTGTCCCTGTTTAGGGCCTTGTTGCCTGAAGCGCATCACTCTGCAGTTGCCATCTTGTCCAGCAGCAAACACATCTCCTCCCAGTGCCATGTTCATGGTGGCACAAGATCCTGTGTCATAAGCGTGCAGCAGAGTTGCACTGTGTTGGCTTCCCACTAGCTCTAAACCAAGGAAGTGCTTTGGACAACATTTAAGAGCATATTACTGTCTTTATGCAACTTGAAATGAAACAAGCAAGATTTTCAAACAGTACTTTTCCATTTGCACCACAGGCTGCCACATGGACACTCTCTGCTCAGCATCTATTGGTCTTTTCATTATGTTTCTATAAATGTAGCTGACATTTAAATGGATTGTGGCACACACTAATTTAAAGTCAGTTGCGCTATGCTTTTGCCCGACACACACACCTTAGTCATCTAAATAACATCTGAATTAAAAAAATAAGATAAAGAAGGCAGACTTACAAATCTACAGTTTGTAAGTAAGAAGTAATCACTATAATTATAAAAAACAAATAAATAAATGATTTCTGCTACAGCTAAGGGCTTAATGCAGACACTCACCACTGCATTCTTAATGCCTGTCTTGGATGCTCCGCCCCCTCCTGCAGTAATGACGAGTCCAGTTTTGGGATCGATTTTAACGGTGTAGAGAGGGAAAGGGGCACGATACAAATCCGGCACTTTTCGTTTGCCCATGATTACAAAAAACCCCCCAGCAATATCTGTTTGAGAAGAAAGGAAATCAATTAGAACAATATATAAAGAAGCGTAGCTACAGAAAGGTTCTGATAGTCCTTGAAGACAGGTGACTCCTGTTAGAGAGTAGGGGCTCAGAGTGTTATATCCAACAATATTGATTAGCAGGGTACAATGAGGTGGATTGCTTCGTTGAGGTATTAAGTGGGTATGTGGGTATGATATGCTCTGGTGGTCTAGTGGTTAGGATGCGGCGCTCTCACCGCTGCGGCCCGGGTTCAATCCCCGGTCATGGAACCAACCCCAGCCACTCTTAGTGCCGGTCCCAAGCCCGGATAAACGGGGAGGGTTGCGTTAGGAAGGGCATCCAGCGCAAAAACGTGCCAAATCAAACATGCGGATGATCTGCTGTGGCGACCCCTAACCGGAGAAGCCGAAAGAACTTTTTTTATGTGGGTATGATATGCTGGCATTAAAGCATGGGCCGAGAGCGGCACACTTTAATGTCACAGAGATAACTTATCATTAAAGAAACTGTGGATTTCCCTCTAGTGGTGAAGCATGGAAATACAACTAAAGGGAAAGTCTTTCCTACACAACATACCGAAATAGATGACGGAGAATAGCCTTTTCAAAGGTTTTCTGTTCAATTAAAGTGTCATTCTTCCTACTGTCTATTATGGTTTATCACGTTTTCTTATTTCACACGTGGTGCAGAGAGTACTGCTCGTGGATGACAGCTCAAACAAGCACAAATTGACACTGAACTCCCCTCTATAGATGTAGGTTTGCTTTCAACCTCACAAAACCAAGTGAGAAATGGACTGACAACCCTAAACTGCCCCATGAGGTTTGTAGGGTACGCAGTGATGGGCTGCCATGTCTTAAAACAGATAGTAAAGATGAATAAACAAATCAATTCATGTTTTATACTACTTGTCTGTCACGCAGCCAAAATAAGACCATCCATGAACATCCTTTTTGAGCAGTACATCCGCCCATAATAGGCTTCATCACTGCTTCACCTGCATCTCTTGATTGCACGATTCTATTTTTTCCCCTGTACATTTACACTGCACTCTGTCATCCAGGACTAGAACAGATGTTTACACAGGATCAAGTCAACACACATTTCACTTCATTGCCAACCAGGAAGCTGACGTAGTGCTGACTGGCAGGCTGTCAGTCAGGTCATTAGGCCAGTGCCACCCTACCTCTAAATCAGGAGACTGCCCGGATTGTGCAATACGCAGTAATCCAATTTGCCCGATCGCACCGTGGACTCTGAGAACTGTTTATTTCTGCAGCCCACTATGTGTTAGCCTGCTAGCTGACATTACACCCGCGATACACCAGTGTACTGCTCTGATGTTGATGAACCCGCTTACTCGACTTACAAGCCCCGCATAAATCTTTCATTCTTCTCTAAACAAAAGTATCACAAAATGCCCCGGCTATCAAACGCAAATCATACCGCGATAAAGAAAACATCCATGTCTTGCCACTTCCTTACCTACACGTCAGCAGCGCATAGCTCGCGCACGCACGCCCTCTATTACGTGCCTCATCACGGCTCCCGTAATGTCGCGAATACTGGCGCAGTTAATGCAACCTTAAAGCATGTAGTATATTATACTTTTTTTTCTTCTCAGTTGCTTTGAAGTGTTTCTCAGATCAGAAATAAAATTCTCAAAACTACTGGTTTAACCACCACATTATTTACTCACTTGTGCACAACATAAAAGCATTTGTTGTTTGCTTTTTAAATATTCATTTGATTGATTGAACGGCTGTTTGCTGCAATATCAGTTGTATATGTTGTGTTGAGCAAAATATATTATACTAGGTTCATCCCAATAGTTTTAACCCCCAGAAGATCTCGCCATCAGTTCATTGCATAAGTTATTGTATGCAAAATGGTTAAACCAGTTGTCAACATCTGTCAAGCTAAAATTTCAATTTTTTTTTTGTAAATGTGCCTTGAATTTTTAATTGTGAAGATGAATCTTTAATTCACTAATGCAGGTGAGTGAGTGGCATCAGATCAACCAATAATCAACTAGTTCTCAAAGGTCAAAGGTGTATCTCGTGAATCTTCGAATAGCAACAGCAAAACACATAATTACAATTTCTGAAAAAGGATGAACAACCAGGAAACAAACTGACACAATTACAGTACAGTAAAAGTGTAAATCTTGTACAGTCTCTTGCAATCAATATAAATCAAATGTGCAATTTTTGCTGTTGAAATTCATAGATGCCGTACAGAAGAAACTCAGCTTTGTGTATTTTCAATCACTGTAATCCAAACCGTAGTTTATATCAGGAAATACTGAAAATGTGCAGCGTCATACTGACAACATGACTAAACATTTTGACGATCTTGTTTGTGAACAATGAAAAAAGGACTTGTCATTCTGGTGCCATTGATTTGTTCATTGACACAAACACTTACTTATGAGAGATGAACTCAGGATATTGGGAAAAGTACTGGCTTTTGCAAGAAATTCAATGTGTTGTGCTGTTTGTAATAACTGTTATAAAAATGCACTTACTGGTTTGCAAATATCAAGGATGATTCGAGAAACGCTCCAAAGCAACTGAGAAAACTGTTTAAAAAAACAACAAAAATAACCCCTTTATTAAACCTTTACCTTTAAACTTTTTATTTTACCGTTTATCGCAAAATATATAGCTTTTAACTATATAAATTAGACATCCTGAGAAAGTTTACCGCTTTATATATTTTATGTATGAAGATTTTATATGTATGAAGATTCTTTTATTGCCACACAGGAGTGATGGTAGTGTTCAAGTTTAGTACAAGTTTAGTTTGATAATAGTAATAATAATAATAATAATAATGTTAATAATAATAATAATAATAATAATAATAATAATAATAATCATAATAATAATAATAATAATCATAATAATAATAATTTTCACAAAAAATTTCACAATATACAAAACAGTGCAAGTGCAAGACGGAACACAAACGTTCAATAAATATGTAATTAATGTTGAGTCAGTGCATCCTTTTAATATAATTCTATACATTTATGAGTAATATGTGGGTTAGAAGAACTAAAAAATCCTAAAAATGCTTAAAGATGAGTAACGGGCAAACAGACGGCTGGACGGACGGACAGACAGATAACCCTAGATAGATAGATAGATAGATAGATAGATAGATAGATAGATAGATAGATAGATAGATAGATAGATAGATAGATAGATAGATAGATAGATAGATAGATGTGATTAGATCATTGATTAGGTCAGCTGTGGATGTCAGCTTTTATAACTGTGAGTTTTAACTCTGACTGAAGCTTTAACTGACACCACCTTGGGGTGTTATTGATTATTCCACAGGCATCCTGTAATGACCTTGCAGTCACTAGACTGCTGACTTTTAGAAAGTGGCAAACACAGATTATAAAACAGATTTTATGTGCTTGCATGTGTGTGTGTGTGTGTGTGTGTGTGTGTGTGTGTGTGTGTGTGTGTGCGCATGCATGCATGGGCATGTTTTAATACCTCCATGGGGACTTTCCCTCCAGGATAAGAATATCTAACAATTTTGACCCTGCGGGAAGTTTGTATTTAAACTGCAGGTTTAATTTTAATGACTAAAATAACAATTTTAAATACAAAAAAATGGGGGATTTCACATACGGTCTGTCACACAGGCTCTTTATATCTTGTATATCATTAAAACAAGCTCCCCTATTTTCAAATCAAATGTTTCACAAACAGATGCCATATCAACCAAGCACCGCCACCCCCAGGTTATTGCTGGGATCCTCATCCACTCCATAATGATCCTCCATAATGACATCAAGAAGCTGCTGGATGTTAGACACATGGCGCTTCTATACCTTGCGCTCAACAGGATTCAGGTCTGGAGACATACTTGGCCACTCCATTATCTTCACCTTCTGCTTTCTCAGCAAGACAGTTGTCATCTTGGCTGTGTGTTTGGGGTCATTTTGGAAAACTGCCGTTCGGCCCAGTTTCTGAAGGGAGGGCATCATGTTCTGCTTCAGAATGTCACAGTACATATTGGAATCCATGTTTCCCTCAATGAACCGCAGATCCCCAGTACCAGCAGCACTCATACAGCCCCATATCATGATGCTACGACCAACATGCTTGACTGTAGGCAAGACAAAATTTTTGCCACACATGCTGGACACCATCTGAGACAAACAAGTTTATCTTAGTCTCATTAGATCACAGGACATGGTTCCAGTAATTAATGCTCTTGGACAGGTTGTCTTCAGCAAACTGTTTGCAGGTTTTCTTGTGAGCCAGCTTCAGGAGAGGCTTTATTCTGGGATGACGGCCATGCAAACCGACTTGTTACAGTGTGCAGCTTCTGCACCTGACGCATAGCATGAGGACTCAACTTCTTTGATCGACTTTTGCGAGTCCTGTTTCAAGTGAACCTGTTTTGGAAAACCTCAGTATGACCCTGGTCACAGTACTGTAGGTAAGTTTCAGGGTGTTACTGATCTTCTTATATAATAGGCCGTCTTTGTGGAGAGAAACATTTCTAATTCTCAAATCCTCAGATTGTTGTTTGCCATGAGGTGCCATGTTGAGCATCAAGTGGTCAAAATGAGAGAATTGTACTCACAGCACCAACATTTAACTGCTTAAATACAAGATACACAGGATTTATGGTTCTGTCAAGCAGACAAAAACATGAACATGATGAGTAGAACATGTGGCTTTGCATGGCTACACGACGTACAGCTGTTATCACTTAGGGTGTACTCACTTTTGTTGCCAGCTATTTTGACAATAATGGCTGTATGTAAGTTATTTTTAGAGGACAGCAAATCTATACTGTTACACAAACTGCACATTGACTAAACTAAAATGTATCCAAGTCTCATTTCTATAGTATTATTCTTTGAGAAGATATACTAAAAACGGTTACTGAAATGTGAGTGGTGTACTTACTTTTGTCATATACTGTGTAGCATTACTTATTTTCATTTTAAATTAATTAAGATTTTATAAAAATCCATATAGAGAGACATTTGGGTAATAGCATATAATACATCTCCATTAGAAGAGGTTTCAAGCAGAAATAAGCAGAGAATTCTCTATTATCCCATAATATAATTTATTTTATTTTTGTTTTTGGGAAAAAAAAAAAAAAATATATATATATATATATATATATATATATATATATATATATATATATATATATATATATATATATATATAGATATAGATATATATAGATATATATAGATATAGATATAGATATAGTTAGAGTTTCATAGGTTGTTGTGACAACACATTACATATATAAAACAATACTTCTTCCTTTCAGCTTTCTCTACATCTGCCTCTTTCAAACCAACTACCTGCATGTCTTCCCTCACCATATCCATAAACCTCCTCCTTGGACTTCCTCTTTTCCTCCTTCCTGGCGGCTCCATCCTCAGCATTCTGCTACCGATATACCCCATGTCCCTCCTCTGTCCATGTCTAAACCATCTCAATCTCACCTCCCTCACCTTGTCTCCAAAACGTCCTACATGCACAGTTTCTCTAATAAACTCATTTCGAATTCTGTCCATCCTCATCAGTCCTAACGAAAACCTCAACATCTTCAGCTCTGCTACCTCCAGCTCCACCTCCTGTTTTTTACTCAATGCCACTGTCTCTACAACATCGCAGGTCTCACCACAGTCCTATAAACTTTTCCTTTCACTCTTGAAGATACCCTTTTATCACAAATCACTCCTGCCTCTCTTCTCCACCCACTCCACCCTGCCTGCAGTCTTTTCTTCACTTCTCTAACACACTCTCCATTACTTTGCACCTGGTACCTTAACTCATACACCTTCACCACCTCTTCTCCCTGCAACCGCACCACGTACACCATGTACATGTTTTACCTCCACCTCCCCAGGCTCTTCTTCTGCTCCCTACTCTCACCACCAATCACAATATTATCTGCAAACATCATAGTCCAGGGAGACCCCTGTCTGACCTCGTCTGTCAACCTGTCCATCACTATTGCAAACAGGAAAGGGCTTAGAGCCGACCCTTGATGCACCTTGAACCAGTCTGTCGTTCCTACTGGATACTTCACTGCTGTCACACTGTCCTCATACTGTTGTTGGTAACCTGTGCCTCGGTATGAAATTCTGATTTGTGATTCGTGGCACATGTTTTTACGCTGGATGCCCTTCCTAACGCAACCCTCCCTATTTAATTGGCCTTGGGACGGGCACAAAAAGTGCACTGGCTTGTGCAACCCTAATGCCTGGATTATTTATGAAACAATACTAATATGAGGTAATGGTGGTATTAATTATCTACTATTTAGGATTACTAAGTATAAAGGAAACATGAAGTGAACTAAATGAAGCGTTATGAGAAGAAAAGGAAGAAAAAGAAGAATAAAAACACACCAGCATCATTAAAATAGGAAAGAGAAGAGAAAATGAGAAATCTGACAGATTTTTTTTTTTAGTTTGAATTGAGTTTTATTATTTATATTTGCTACACCGCTTTCAATGTTAATGTTTGTAAGTTTGATCTCCAGGCCAGATCTGGTCTCTGCTCAGAGCTCGTGTGATGTAGGATGTAGTGCGGGTGTGAACAAGGACGGGGGCAGAAGAGAGAGAGAGGGAGAGAGAGAGAGAGAGAGAGAGAGAGAGACTATTTTCGTCTGTTTCTTCGCTGTAAGAGAGACGCAACCCGCAGTCGCCGGTGACTTTTATTGGTGAAAACACGGGCACTTCCGAATAACGAGCTCCAGCGCCTGGATTTATAAAGATCACCAGTCTCCTGCCTCTTGTACCACTTCATGTGGATGTGCTGTATTTCTCCTCCACGACGTCTAAGATTGATCTTTTTTTTTTTTAATCAGATGACCGGCGATTGCACGTCGAGTCGAATGGAGTTACAAGGAACTGGATGGATGCAGACTTGCGTGATATCGGCATGTTGAGGATCCTGTGCAGATCACGGCGGATCTATGTGCTATAGTCTATTCCTATAAATCAGCAGCAGAAGAAAAAAAACTGAGAAGCACTACAAAGATGAGGGTTATTTTGGCTTGTGCTGCTTCTGGGACAGATCACACGCCAGTGTAACACTTCGGGGTCCGGATCAACGCGACCCCTGTGTGCTGTTTGAAATGTCCAGATGTGCGCTCGGTACTGCGTCCGACTGCAGAAAGTGTGTGTTTTTATATTTAGCTTAGGAAATCTGCATTTCCACATTTCCACACGGGATGCACAAACGCACACACACACACACACACACACACACGTCTCTCCCTCCGTCCTGAGAGCGCAACATGTATTTCCTGTAAGTGTTCCTTCCTTTTTTTGGGGGGGGTTTCCCACGGAACACTGTAGGCTCTTCGGCGTGATGTGATGGACGGACAGCGTACACAAGACGAACACACGACGAATTTTTATGCAGCCATGTGAAAAGAGGACGAAATACGACATGGAAACACGAAGGCCATTTTGATAGCAAGCAGAGGTTTTCGTGCAAGTATTGCATTTTCGTTTGCTTTTTTTCAGCCATCCATCCATTTCTACTGCTTGCTGTTTGATGCTTTCATAAAAAAAAAAAAAAATAAAACAGCCAAAGGTTATTTTACTTCTCCAGAAGCAAGCAATACATCTGAAAGAAAATAATCATCTCATCGCTTCCTTCCTGAATCCTGCGTTCATTGTCTCGGCGAGGCTTCACCATGGAAACCTGGCGTAAGCGACCATGATGGCAAACCGTGCAGGAAACACACACACAGCGGAGAATATGTAAACAACCACATTTACAGAGGCATATATCTCTCCTAAATTATTTCTTTTTTTTTTCTGCCTATGTGGACTGCAGCTGATCATTCTGGGGCCTGTTTCCCCCATCTTCCTGACAACACATTTATGGATCCCAAAAAGTGTGTGTGTGTGTGTTTTTGACATATAGTAGGCTACCATTTGTGCCAAAGTGTTCAACCTAAAGAAAGGTCCAGTTTGATGACCAGAATCTGTGTGAACTAAATTAAACCTACATGCAAGATCCAGTTTGAGTACAACAAGTGACAAATCAGGAGACGAACCACACGGAATCCAGTCATCAGATAAAACTCTCAGGTCGAAAGCTTGTTTGACATGGGAGTTAAGAGGGTCCCAGACAGGCCAGCACAATGTACTTGTGATGTACGCTTGTTTAAGGAGTAAAAGGGACAAAAAGGATCTATTTTTCATTCTTCAGTTCACCTATCGGGTCTTCGAAATGCCTCGGAACCGGGCCTTCTCTGAGCCGGAGTACTCTGCTGAGTATTCAGCAGACTGCTCGGTCACGCTGCCCTCCGATCCAGGCCAAGCAGTGGGAAGAACCCATGAGGTCACCGTGCGTAACTCAGGCTGTTGTTTGTGTCTCCCTCGCTTCATGCGTCTCACTTTCACCCCAGACTCACTGGAGAACCTTTACCAGACCTATTTTAGAAGGCAGCGGCATGAGACCCTGCTGGTCTTAGTGGTGTTTGCAGCTCTCTTTGACTGCTACGTGATTGTGATGTGTGCAGTGGTCTATACCAGTGATAAGCTGGCATCTGTGGTTGTGGCGTGTGTAGCATTAGCTGTGAACATTGTGCTCTACCTACTGTGCCGTTACGGCCTTCTGCCCGAGCGCATCTCTCGTCGGCTGGTGCCCTATGCCCTATGGGTGCTCATAGATGCCCAGATTTTCTGTTATTTAGGACTGAACTTTGCCCGCTTCCACCAGGCCAGTGACACAGTAGGCTGGCAGGCCTTCTTCAGCTTCTCCTTTTTCTTGACTCTGCCATTACAACTGACACCTATTGTGCTCATCACAGCTGTGTCATGTGGCGTGCACACGTTGGCGCTGGGCGTCACCATCGCACAGCAGCAGCAAGAAGACATCCAAGGAGCTGCTCTTGGGAGACAGGTTAGGGCACTTGGAACAGGGTACACAAATTACAGTGCAAAGTCAAATAAAAAATTATGTTGTAAAAAGTCATGGTAATATTCTGAATATGGGGTAGAAAAATCTAGAAGATTGGGAGCTTGGGGTGGAGTAACACACATGGTAAATAATATTATTTTTAACTAATCTGACTGATCTTTAACTCTGAGCGTTTATTTTTGGACCACAAGTCCATTATTTATGAACACTTATTGCTTTGTCAAATTGAATTCAATTTTAGAATCCTGCTCGACTTAACATATCAACTTAAAACATAACGTGTGATTACATAATAACCGCAAATAACACATTGGCTCTTTAAAATATAGCTCACCTCAAAATTGCACACAATTACTTTCAATTTGACCTTAGTTACAGTCATCTTAGCTAACACAATTTAAAACTTTGAATATAAGTCAAAAAGATGAAAAAATAATTGCCTACATTTCACATAACAGACAAAGTATATTGCATAAGTATTATAAATCCAAAAACATAAATAGGGTACTACCTTCATTGTAGATATATCCATTTGTTGACATACAGGTGACGTCAGCTGTCAGAGCAATTGCTTAGACTTGAGGAGATGACTTAAGCAGATGGAAAATATTTTATATAGTATGTGGTTTGTTCTACCATGAGTACTAGGATCCGGACATGTGTGCTGTGATCTTTTTTTGTACTGGCAAAGGTTAAATCTCTCCTAGCATGTGATAGCACTATTCAGCCTGTTTATGAAACTACATACATAGAGAGCTTCAATTCCAGGTTAAAGATATCTGCATTGGAGCACTTGGTCTAGATTGGTCTGTCAAGTTGGGCAAATGGCCTGGGATCAGTTAGTAATATCAGATTTATTATTACAGATCACTATTAAACTGATTTAACTCCTTTTATTTTTATTTGCCGTCAGATGGTACTTACTTCTCATTTTGTTACTACTTTTGTAAGACATTCTTCTATGTGCACAAGCTACAGATTATTTACTGAAAAACAGCATACCGCCTTCTAGTTAAAAAAGAATACTGCAAATTATTCTGTCCTGGAAATGAGGATAAAACCTCTTATTGAGAGAAAATAGAGCGGTTTACAATTCTGATCCATCCTGTATTATTAACTAATTATCTAGCTATAGTAACTTTGTAAACCCTTGTCTGAAAGATGTAAGACTAAACGAAGCTGAATAGCTGAATTTGAATTCATATTTTTTATATATTATAATGGAATTAGTAGCTGATTGTCAAAGTGAAGTGATTGTATGATGAGGTAATATTTAAAATGTAGAGATGCACGATCACTTGTTTAATGTTATATTTTGTTGTGCATACAAGACCAGTGGGGTTATAGCCCATAGTCCATACATGCATCATATCCAGACTTTTTTTTGACAGCAATCTAGTTATATTGGCAATTATACTGGAAAGAATGTAATTTATCTTCACAGAGCATTAGTGTTCCTTGGTGTAGAAAAGATGCAGGAACATTTGTATTTTTATTTTGTTATTACAGTGTATTTAGCTGTGTGTGCTGGACACTCAGGGGCTGAAATCTTTTGGTGCAAACTGCAACCTCCACAACCCCCAGAAGATTAGAAAGCACTGCAGCAGGAAAACCTAGATTTAAGGGGAATCTAGGGATTAAATCCACTGTATTTATTATACAGCAGTTTACTGTTGAGTTTCAAACCAGAGATCCCCTTAATAGAAAATTCAGTATAGGCAATTCCCTGTAGATTATGTGCTCAAAGAACTTTTAGTTATATAAAGGCACTCGATGTTAATGTCTGCAAACAATAACAGCGTTAAGAAATCATGGTTACCTGATCAAGTTATAGCTGGTTCATCAGAGTACTGTTAATATATTCCAAGTCCATTCTCAGGTTTTTTCACACAAAAACAGCATTATAAGGCCTAAGGAACAAGTCTGTTAATAATTTGAAGGGTTGTACACTGGTAATATGAGTAACAACTGTGAGTTCAAGAATTAAAAGCAGTTAGACGATAATCATTGTACATAATGTGTTTTGATTGAAAATGCTTTGGTTAAAAAGGCCATTTTTGTTTACATTTTTTTTTCAGCTGTTTGCCAACATCTTGATCTACATATGTGCAATTACTGTGGGTCTTATGTCATATTACATGGCTGATCGCAAGCACCGCAAGGCGTTTTTAGAGGCCAGGCAGTCTCTTGAGGTGAAGCTGAATTTAGAGGAACAGAGTCAGCAGCAGGTAAGCGTGTAAGCAGTGTTTTTAAACCGGTAGACTGTTACTTTCTAAAGGGCCATAAATATTCGTTTTAACTGTTATAATAATTTTTTTATTTATATAAGGTAAGTATTTTGCAAGTGAGAAACTTGTCTAGTTTAGGAGACTTGCTGTATTTAGTGCTATATGATAGTTTAAATTGTTTGAGTATCATTATGTGAATAAGTTGTGTACTGGAAAGGGCTGATTGCTGAGCTACAATCTGGAACAATATGAGGATGTATTGGGGATTCTTTGTAGCTTGAATAGGACAATTTGGAAGTCATTCTGTTAATGCAATTGCATTTATGACTTTTTGTGCGTCATTCATGTTCAAGTATAAAAAAAACGGCAACCAGTATTGAAGAGAGATTAATTCTGATTGGTGCACCAGGCTGTATGTTTCAACATACTGACTGAAAGTAAGAGTTTTAACTTTAGGAAAATATGAGTTAAGGGTCATCACAGATGGTGTTTTGAGACACTATCACTTGATCGGTGAAGCCTTATGGTTTGTAATATTGCGCCAGAGGTACTGTCTGTGTTAGCTGTAGTGTGTCACATGGTTCCCTATCTCTTTTAGTATTGTGACTGTGTGCTCACTGTGTTTGTATAAGGGGTGGGAATATCTATGCACCTCACAGTTTGGATTAATTTCGATCCATGGTGTCAAGATATAGTTATAAAATAAATCTTTATTCATCTTGGTTTATGAATTATGATTTTTGATTAATGAATGATAAGTTTCTGCTTTTAAAGTATAGAATTAATTTGTTTGTCTTAAAAAAAGCTATTTTTAGCCCCTATTAGACCTGTCAGGAAGTAAAATAACACAGTGATACCTTTCCATTATATTAGCACATACTGTAGTCATATGGTGCAGTATAAGATTAATTCATTTAATATTGAAGTACATTTGAATAAAAAACGATATAATTGCAGTTATTAGAATCAGAACTGTATGCCGCTATTACGTTTTTTTGTCAATGCATACAGTGTTTTTTTAAGTGGTGTCATGGCAACGCATTCTTTATAACTCCTTTATGATTGAAAAGCTGAGAAAGTGCAATTTTCTGTGCTCTCTGAGTGACATGTAGCATTCCTCTCTCCACTGTAACTCAGACCTGCTATAGAAGTTCCATTAGCTTATGTATATGGAAAAGGAAAGTTCAACTTCAGCAGACTGAAAAGCTGTGGTGACTGGCTTTGAGGAAGTTAGATTGGTAGGTGATAGTGGTAGTGGGTGGGGAGAATGGCAAAAAAAAAAAATCAGTCTTTGGGAAATGGATTATCGTACACTATTTTTTCACATCCTGAGTGCGTGCTCTGTTACGACTATGTACACTGTGTGTGTGTGTGTGTGTATGTGTGTGTGCGCGTGCATGTGTGTATATCTCGAGTCAGCAGTCAGTTCCTCCCTCTCTCTTGTCTCCCAGTTGTAGCCACTGGGCTTTCTTGATTGCTTCTATAAATGGACCAAACAGTTGCTGCTAACAAGGGATGAGGGGTTGTGCTTTATAGACAGAATGGGATGTGGGAAGGAAGTATTAGCATGTGTGTGTTTGTGTGTGTAAATGAATATGTGTGCATGTATAAAAAAAGGTGTATGAGTGAGTGAGAGAGAGAGAGAGAGAGAGAGAGAGAGAGAGAGAGAGAGAGAGAGCGAACAAAAGCACTGATAACAGCAGAAACTCCCTGAATACTAATAGAGAAACAAGGGCCGCTGGGAGACAGGGCCTGCCAGCCAATCAAGGAGCATCCGGCGGCTGCAGGTTACCATGGTGACAAGCCTCCTGAGACAGTGTCAACTGTAATCACACTTTTGACTATCTCCTCTTGATTTGCTATGCCTTTTATTTCCTTTTTACAGCGACACTCTAATATATACAGAAATGGTACGCAGTCCACTCTTCTCCTAGGCTAAAATTTGAGTATGTGTCTGTGTCTGTTTAGTGGAACAGGGTCATTTTGATTGCACTTGTGTGCATTTGTGTGACTTCTAGTAAGGGGACAGCAGAGTATCCTGTTCAATATATTTGGATAATATTTTGAGTGTAAGGGACATGGTATTTTATTATTTAGTTTTTTGTTGATATTGTAACATATAAAATGATGTGCGTTTAGAACCTATTTATAATATTGCTGTACTACAGATGAAATTTCTGTCAGGAAAAATATTCCATAGATTGTCTATTACAGTAGATGGGAAGTTTATGCTTTAGGTAAGCATTGTGTCGGATCTTACACATCAGCATAGACTTTAGCTCTAACGTGCTGTTATTCTGCACACAGCAACGTCTACTGCTGTCCATTCTGCCCAAGCACATAGCAGACGAGATGCTACAAGACATGAAAAAAGAGGCCAGTCAGAAAGAGATGCAGCAGTTCAACACTATGTACATGTATCGCCATGAAAATGTTAGGTGAGTCTCATAAACGTCACAGTACATTAAGGAAAGCAAAAAAGGTTTAAAGAGCTTCATTGAAAGTGATTACATGTCCAAAAAATGGATTAGTAATATGCTTGAATTTAACATGGTTGTGTATGGTGTGTTTCTTTCGCAGTATTCTGTTTGCAGACATTGTGGGATTCACCCAGCTTTCTTCTTCCTGTAGTGCACAGGAGCTTGTCAAGCTGCTCAATGAGTTGTTTGCTCGCTTTGACAAACTGGCTGCTGTAAGTGACTTCCTTCCATGTATCACACTGGGAATACATGTGTACTCTTACGCTCACATGCATATTCAATCCAATTTCTGGAAAAAAACCTTTTAAACATACATAATCAGGAAACGTTACATTCCAGCACATTTTTACTAAAGACTAACGAGTCTAAACATGGAACACCAGGCGCATGGCAGGAATACACTTAGAATGAGATGCTAATCTGTTGCAGTCCACCATACACACACACACACACTCTCACAACACTCACAACAGTCATTTACATTTACAGGCATTTCACAGTCACAGTTCCTCAAACTGGAAATATTTTTAAGAGTTTGGAGGAATCCAAAAAGCCTGAAAGTAACCAACATGTAAAACTCTGCAATGCTACACCTACCTAATAAACAATTCTGTGAAATGTATTACTATATCTAGAAATGTATTGCATGTCATGACAGTAAATTTTTACTTTGTAGAAATACCACCAACTAAGGATAAAGATCCTCGGAGATTGCTACTACTGTATATGTGGCCTTCCAGATTATCGAGAAGACCATGCAGCCTGCTCAATAATGATGGGATTGGCCATGGTGGAAGCTATTTCGTATGTGGCAAACACCTTTAAAAGAAATGATACATTATCATAAAAATATATATTACTTTTGTTAGAAAACTAATGCTGCTTTTAATGCTCGTATATAATAATGCACTTTACTGCACATCTACAAGTTGTGAGCTGAAAACAACAGCTCCAGCTTGTCTAATGATTAAGTCACATGCTGTTATGTCGATTTCAGCTATGTTCGAGAAAAGACACAAACAGATGTTGACATGCGTGTTGGGGTGCATTCGGGGACGGTTCTTGGTGGGGTGCTCGGACAGAAGCGCTGGCAGTATGATGTCTGGTCTACAGATGTTACAGTCGCCAACAAAATGGAGGCTGGAGGTATACCTGGGTGAGTCCTGATAAGCAATTATAGGCTTTCCATCTGGAAGAATGTTCAACTATTTACTTACTTTATGTTGTAGAAATTAGGCTATATCATATACTTCTGTACCCATATTCCACTAGGCGAGTGCACATCTCTCACAGCACACTGGAGTGTCTTCATGGTGAATTTGATGTCGAGCCAGGGAACGGGGGCGATCGCTGTGAATACCTAAGGGAGAGAAGCATTGAGACTTACCTAGTTGTTGTTCCCAAAGGACCAGTGAGCAAGAATGGAATCAATGGAGTGGTGAGTGTTACTATTTGCAAATGATTCTTGTTCTGTTGATAAAACAGCAGTTTGTCCTTGTCTTTCTTTGCAGTCTTTCATTCCGTGCTTTTCTTCCAGAAGCTGTCGGTGACATCATCTAATGGGAACTCTCCTCTGTTAATCAACACTACAGAATGTAACGGAAGTGTACACACAGCCTGCACCACCCCTGAAGAACCAGAGGAGCTGGACACACGGGTAGCCATACACTTTTTAACCAGGATATGCCTGGCTCTATCCACCCTGCATGTCAACCTTAGTTTAAATAAAAATGCACTGTGTGAAAATAGTGATGTACCAGGCATAACTTTATGACTATTAATTAGGCATAACATTATGACCACCTTCCTTATATTGTGTTGGTCTCCCTTTTGGTGCCAAAACAGTCCTGACCTGTCGAGCATTAACAGCATTAACTTCTTCATCAGTTTGAGCTACAGTAGCTTGTTTGTTGGTTTGGACCACACGGACCAGCCTTCGCTCCCCATTTGCATCAGTGAGCCTTGGCTGCTCATGACTCTGTCGCTGGCTCAACACTGTTATTTACTGCTCATAATGTTATAATGTCATAATGTTATGCCTGATAGGTGTATGATATCAGTAATGTGAAATGGCTCAATCTGAAGGATGTATACTTTTGCTGAAAACGCTAGATCGCTATATATGGCTGGATTATGAATGACCCCTCTTAAATATGTGTCTGTGTGTTCAGGTGGTGAATCCCTCGTTCCCCAATCCCCGGCGGCGTCTTCGTTTGCGAGACCTGGCTGAGAGAGTTATTGATGCTCAGGAAAATGAGCAGGAGCTGAATAAACTCCTGAACGAGGCACTGCTAGAACGAGAGACAGTGCAGGCGTAAGTACTGTTTTAAATCTCTTATTTCAGACAGCTGAATAAGCTGCATCTATTGTGTATAAGCTAGGGATGTTAGTCTGATATCAAGTGTTAGTATCAGGGCAGATGTTGACCTAAAAATGCTGCATTAATATCAGGTCATATTTGATTTGATTGTGTGACACACTTTTTGTGCCATGACTGATATGACAGATTTTGAAAACATGAACAATTGCCTCAAAACAAGGTGCCACCAGAGAGTGTAAAGACAGCAGGCTTAGTTACTAAGATCGTGCAAAACTGAATATAAATTACATATCAACCAAACTTGTAAAGATTATATTGAAATCATTATAAAAAAATGTGCACCCCATTATACACCATTCACTTGTGTTTGGTTACAGTTGTAATTGCATTGTGATTCACTGTTACACTGTCACTTTCGCTCTGTGTGTTTGGTTTAGATTAAAGGGAAAGTACACTAACCGCCTTTCACTGCGCTTTGTGAACCCTGAGCTGGAGACACGTTTCTCAGTTGAAAAGGAGAAGCAGAGTGGAGCTGCCTTCAGCTGTTCCTGTGTAGTGCTGCTTTTTACAGCAGCAATTGAAGCACTTATAGACCCTCTGTGAGTCACATCACAGTCCATATTTTTCTTTCTTCATTGGACCAATTACATGCATGCCGGACTGCATTAAATAGCTTGCTGTTAAGAAAAAGAAAAATCCAGGTATTAATGGCAGTGGGGAATTGAAATGCTCTTTAGATCATTATTACAGAAAAATGAAAACTGTACAGGACAGTGGCATGACTAGTGATGCCATTTACTGACCCATAACTGAAGGATTGGTATTTCTAGCGAGCCACATTCTTCTACCATGTTGATGATCATAATGGAGTTGGACACAAGTTTTGAATTTGCCAATACTGACTTTGTTCACATATTTCTATTTGGTGATACAGTAAACATTGTTTAATGCAAGGGTCAAAAGCACAACTTGCACCGTGCTTCTGGTTTCCATTTTGTATAAATCAAATGAGACACATCTCACGTTTTCCATTTGGGTTTCTGCACTTAAAATGTTTAATTCTGAAAAAATGCAAGTAATAGTGAGCTTTAATGCTATTACTGTTCCAGCTGTTCGTTTGTTGCCTCTTAATGTTTTCTGTACATCTTGACAGGTTGATAGCCAACTATGTGACTCTAGCTGTGGGGGAAGTGCTGCTGCTCATTCTCACCATCTGCTCCCTGGCAGCCATTTTCCCACGGGTGAGTGACCCAGCACTTTAGCCAGACACACACAACATGTACATGGTTTCTTGGGATCCGGGGCTTATTGTAAAGGCTGTTCGAATCAAATGCCTGTCATTTTTGTTTTTCTGGCTGCACTTATATGCGGTAGGCAGTAGATTTAATGTCCTCAGTATGCATTTGTTATTTGCTCATGCGTTCGATGCAACCTTGTTAGTCAGGTCATTGCACATTCAATTAACCTACACAGTTCTATAACAATATTGACTGACAGTGTGCTAAACATGCCTAAAGCGATCATAGTTAACAATGGAAACACCAATGGAGATAGTTAAGGAGAGGGACAGTGATCCAGACACAATTTGACCAGTATTGTGGCAATTACTGAAAGCATTTCAATTACTGAAGATATTTTTTTAAGCTATTATTTTCTGTAGATCGTCTGTGAACGGTATAAAATTCCCCAATAGACAGATGCATGAGTCGAGTCAAGAAGCTTTTATTGTCATTTAAACCATATATAGCTGATGCAGTACACAGTGAAATGACGTCTCTTCAGAACCCTGGTACCACATAAAACAACATAGATCTACGTCAGACAACATACATACACTACATAAACGAACACAGAGCTAAGGAAAGTTGTCCTAGCCACATAAAGTGCATCGTGTGCAACCTAGTGCAAACAGTGCAAGACAATGGTGAGGAGGTGTGAAGGGGTTTTGAGAAAGAAATGTTCATAAACGTATCTAAGCCACACTGCAAATGTAAACACGATTACTCAAGAACATGCGTAAAAGCTACAACAGTTAATTTATATCTATCTGATCAGTGTTCCTTATTAGTGTATATAATGTATAAATATGACAAAAATGTCATCTGAAAATATGGAACATTTATTTTAACGGGCTGCTTATTCTCAGAGTAGCTGACTGAAGACCTGGGGAGCATGAGGTTTAAATAGAGATGCTCTTCTTTATATAGTGTCAAAAAAAAAATCTGGATTAAACTTTGAAATTGTATTATTATATATATTAAATGATATGTCTTTGCACTATGAAGTCAGCATGGTAAACATGGTCTGCACGGTAAAATTTGATTTAGGGCACCATTATGGGATTCATAATGGTGCCGTAAATCAAATTTGACCATGTAAATATTCTCACAGTAGACATACAGGGTCCATATTAAATGTAATTAGAGCACAGTCACTTGAATAAGGATTGAAGTTATTTATTCACCCAATGGAAGTTCCGCATTCCCATCCAACCCTGAAATCATTAAACCTGTTTTGTTTGCGACATTATTGTGTTGCTGCAAAGATTTAATGCATGGGACATATTTCGTTGTTACTTATTACTTATATATGTTGTAGGTATTTCCTAAGAGACTGGTGTCATTCTCTACATGGATTGATCACACACGCTGGGCTCGCAACACTTGGGCCATGGCAGCCATATTCATCCTCACACTGGCTGACATAATAGACATGGTGAGACACTATTGGGTGACTTGTAATAGCTGTTAGTTACATCAGCAGCAAACATATCTTGGTAATATTTTTTTAGCAAAATTATTTTTAATGCACTTTAGTGTTAATGAATATTATGGTGTATGAATGCCTCAATAATTTTACAGTAATAATACTGAGGTGACTGGGCTTGTGCTGTCACTTTATTAAAGCTGTATTTCTAATTATTCAGCAGGCTGATCCAGTTCTTCTAAAACTTGATAAATGACCTCAGACATTTTTGAGATTATAAGAGTGGTCTGGTTATTAAGCCTAGAAATCTCAATCTCATATTGTGTTTCAAACTTATTTATTGTGTATCCATGGTTGTAGCTAAGCTGCCAGCCTCCACAGCCTGTTGGGGATGTTTCTCCAGCCCCAGCTGGACTAGGCGGTTGTCTGGATAACCCCAAATATTACAGTTACATTGCTGTATTAGCGCTGATTGCTACTACCATGCTGGTGCAGGTTAGCCACATGGTAAAGCTTACTCTGATGTTGCTGATCACAGTAGCCTCGGGAATTGTAAATATTTACAGTTGGAGGGACATCTTCGACCAGTATGATCTAAACCACTATAAAAAGTACAGGTGAGTACTGAATAGTTTTGGATCCACATTATATATTTTGCATTATTCAAATTGTATGTAAAGTATTAAGGCTGGGTACATAGTATGACAAAAATGATTTCATCACAGCAACTAAAGGTCCTTTACTGATCCTTTACACACAACCATAATATATTTTGGAACAAAATATTAGTGAGACAATATAAAAAGTGTTCTTATTTATCCGTTTTCAATTTACTGCTTGATTCAGGTCAGGATTTTGTTTTGAATTTTTAGCATAGCCACTTCACCTACTGACTACGCTAAACTGTACAAAGTTTTTATTCTGATGTTCCTGTTTATGCCCCTGAGCAGAAGATACCTCGTGCCATCCAAATATACAATGACAGTGATGATCTTCATTATGATGGTCAGCTTCTACTACTTTGCACGGCATGTACGTGATGTTTCTCTGTTCCTCTCTCTCACCTTTTCACCTCAGTAATTTCATGTAATTAAGTGACTTGTGTTCTGTCTGTGACTCAATGTTCTCCACTGTTACTTTATTATATCCTGTACGTGTTTCTCTCATTTGTTTCATTGCAGGTGGAGAAACTGGCCCACACTGTTCCTGTGGAAAATTGAGGTACATGAGCAAAAGGAGAAAGTGTACGAGATGAGACGCTGGAACGAGGCTCTGGTCACGAACATGCTCCCAGAACATGTTGCCCGCCACTTTCTGGGCTCCAAAAAGAGGGATGAGGTGAGGAAATGTGTTTGGGCTGCTTCAGGATACAAGTAGCTCAAATGAAAACCAAAAACCAATGTAATCTTTATGTAAGTTTCTAATTAATTTTTACTCATTTCAGGAACTTTACAGCCAATCCTATGATGAGATTGGGGTTATGTTTGCCTCTATCCCAAATTTCTCTGACTTCTACACAGAGGAGAGCATCAACAATGGGGGAATTGAGTGTCTGAGGTTCCTCAATGAAATTATATCTGACTTTGATAGTGTAAGTAATTTATGATTTACACTTTATTCTATAAATTGAGGGATTATATATTTGAAGATTAGTCAATAGTCAGATTCTCCATGATAAAGCTTGAAATAAACTGAGAGCATTTGCATTTTATCTTGTCTTTTGGTGTTCATAGCTCCTGGATGAGCCTCAGTTTCGTTTTATAACCAAGATTAAGACTATCGGCAGCACTTACATGGCAGCGTCAGGAGTCACTCCTGACACCAACGCTAATGGCTACGCTTGCATGAAGGTGAGGGAATCAGAATGATGATACTGAATTATAAAGGAGCATTATAATGAACAAAAATAACACTAAAGAGGAACTACTTTTTCTTCTAAGCAAAAGGAGGAATTGTCGGATAGGGAGCGCTGGCAGCACTTGGCAGATCTGGCAGATTTTGCTTTGGCTATGAAAGTTACTTTGATGAACATTAATTATCAGTCCTTTAACAACTTCATGCTTCGCATTGGTAAGTGAAAAACATTGGAGAGCACATGAAGAATAATGTACGAAATATGTGACTTATATAGACTACTATCTTTTCTCCACAGGACTCAATAAAGGTGCTGTTCTTGCTGGGGTAATAGGGGCTCGCAAGCCTCATTTTGACATCTGGGGCAACACTGTTAATGTGGCTAGTCGCATGGAGTCTACAGGAGTGATGGGAAACATTCAGGTGAAGAACATATGCTTTTAGAAATAAAAAAGTAATAAAAATCAAATCATTTATCGCACTGTTCCTGGAAAATTTTCCCATTTTTCATTTTTTCTATTACTATACTATATATTCTATTACTATTACTATATATTCTTGAACATGATTTTGCTCATTTTGGTATGAGTGTTACAAGCTGACGTGTGCAAAAGCATGTTAATGAATCAGGCATTGTGTGTAATATTATTCTAGATGAAAGAGGAATTTATATTAATATACATTGTAATTCCTTAGTATTTATGATAATTGTTCTGTAGCTCCGAGGTTGTAAGTAACTCGGTGTGTGTTGCCCCCAGGTGGTGGAAGACTGCTATAACATCCTGAAGGACTATGGTTTCCGTTTTGTGAGAAGAGGACCGATCTTTGTCAAGGGGAAGGGGGAATTGCTCACTTATTTTTTAAAAGGACGAGAAAAACAGGGTTCCTTCATCAATGGCTCTTCTGTCACACTGCCTCATCAGGTGGTGGACAGCTCTTGACCTACATGCATGTAAAACCAACAAATACAAAACTTCAAGTTAACAATCACCCACCTGACCTACATAACATCTATATAAGACTTTTTAAAGGGGGAATTTCACAGATTTTCAAAAACCTATTATAATTTGCTTGGTTAAATTTAAGTCATGCAGACTATACAAGAAGAAAGAAAAAAAATAATTCCTCATGTTTGTAATAGGAACTTGGGATTGTTGTCTAAACATAATACACAATGATTCCTAATAAATAGCATCATGTAATTCAGATTTGGGAAGAAAAAAACAACATTAAGCACATCAAATTCAATCTGCTTTTTCTTTATTAGCATTCTTTAGTCTTCCTCATTGTTCTTGAATTCTATTTGTTAGTCTACTGCAATTCCTCATCTGCATTATAGTTAAAACTGCTTTTAGATATTAAAAAAATATCCTCCTATGCTACCATTTCTGACAGTTAGTAGGTTTAAAGAAAAATAAATGAGTGGAATACTTGATCTGTTAATTGTATTTACTGGCTATAGCTCCAGGATATAGTAACAGCAGAAACAGGCCAAAGCCTTATCACAAAGCTGTCATATGTCCTCATCAGCCATATATTTTAATTATTTTGCATAACTTCCTCTAAGGATGGTTATAGAGACTCTACGCACTTTAAACTACTGGTTCCTATCACTGCCATTGTAAAGACTTCTGAGTAAATAATGCACAATCCATCAAACAAGTCAATGTACTTCTTGAAGGTTGAATATTTGAAGTGTCTGTGAAATTCCCCTAAAAATATATTGCGTTGCATTTTAAAAGGAGGAAGATCACAGAAATAGAATGTGAAAAGAGATTCTCTCTGTTTACTCAGGAGAAATACAGGGTTATACTGTACTTGGTTCATATAAATACTGACTAGATGGATAGAAGGAAGGAAGAAGAAGTGAATTTCCAAAAATAATTTATTTGCTAAGTCAGTAAAGCTACTGTTTAAGTACAGCATAAAGTACATACAGTAGACTTAATGACCCTCTGGATGAAGTCAAGATTGTACATGACACGCAGTGCTTTTTACAGTTGGCTTTTAAACTGATCCTGTATAGGTTATTGTTAAAAAATCAGTTTTATGTCTAAGATTCTTTTTTCTTTTTTTTTTTTTTTTTGGTAATTGAAAACCAAATTTTAAAGCATATAAAGGGAAGCACACCAGCTCTCTCTGCCATTATGTGTGTGCAGATGCATGCACACAGAATTGTGTGTGTTCTTGCCTGCTGTTCTGAACATCTTTTTATCTACCCCTTTTTATTTCTCTGATTTTGAACTTTACAACCCTTTACAGTCAACTCATTTTTCTACCCAGTTGAAAGTGTTTTAGTGTGCCATACAAAAAGTGCCATAACATAACTATGTGTCCTGTATATATGCTCCTTCGGGGTGATTGACGTGTCACTGTGAGCAGGCGAAATGCAAGTGTGTATGTACAGTTTGCATGCACTAGATGAGAGTGCAGAACGGGTTAAGAGAATTCTTTTGGCAGTATTGGAGATATCGACACTTCTCAGATCTCTGATTATACTCACCCTCAAAGACTTTCCTAAAATACTAGATGAATGTGCAATAGTTTATTCTTTTACAATTATTCTTTTCTCCAATACCCTTTGCAAAAACATTCTCTACCCAGTAAGTCATATTTTTATATTGTATATGTTTCATTCAAAAGAGTATTGTGCAGATTTTATCAGGTACAAGACTGATCAAGTGGTGTGCCTGACAACAGTTTCCTGTTAATTTATTGCAGATATCAGGGATATTGAATGAGAAACCATGGACAGAATTGCAATTTTTGTTTTTGAATTGTTGTAATGGATTCGGAAGAAATGTCATTGGGATTGTTTTTTTTTCTGGCCTGATGCAGAAATTATGATTTGATTATTATTTTTTTTTTATTATTTCTTTTTTTTGGGTAATATACTAGGACATGGAAATAAAATGGCACTTTGAATGATCTGTATCTCTCATTTGTTCACAATGAAGGCACTACATAACAAAACATCAGCTTTATTAATCTATGATCTTTTTCCACAAGAAAACTATGAATCACTAAACTGGCTATTTTTTTAAGAGGTTTAACCAAGTAATTTTTTATGTGAACGTGTTCCATCATATTGATTACTCAAAGTGATGCTACATTCAAGTCTCCTACGTTAATAATTTATAGCAAGACAGTGTCCATCCTTTATTGGCGCTTAATGAACTCATCGATAGAGTATATAAGGGAACATTAAAAAAAAAACTTAAAACTAAGCTTTTTTCTTTCTTCACTGATCGAATAATCCGCACTGTTTTGGTGAATTAGAGAGCACACACGCTCTTGAAGGTAGCACAACACTCAAGGTTGTTCAGGGCTTCCCGGTGACGTCATCACGCAGAGACGTCCATAACGGACTTGCAGCTGTTCTGACAAACAATAACAACATCAGCGATCGCGCTCTCGGGCGAAATAAAGTACGAATTACTGCAGTCACTTCTACTTTGACGTCTTGACAGCGAGAGAAAAAGTCCCTGCGGGCGTCCCGGCACCGACGTTCCCAGTGAAGTAACTCTGGCCTCCGCTTGCTCTTCCAGCGACTCGGAACCGGGCGGAGCTTCGCCACCGCGGAAGAAAGCCCGAGTGTCGGCGGCGGAGGTCGCAGGAGAGACCGAGGCTTCTGCCGGGAGCGCGGGCCTCTCTGCGGCTGTTTTGGGCTTTGCTGCTCTCCCGAGCACCTGCGCTATTCCTGCTCTCTGCCTCAACCTGCACAAGGGCACTGACACCAGCGTTTATAACATGCAGGCCAACGGGGCAGGACAGGGACAAAATTCCGAGCTGTCCTGCCTAAATAGCGCTCAGAACGGCGAAGCGTCAGCTGCTGGAGGGACGCATTCAAACGGTCTGCTGTCCTCCACAAACAACGGCACTGTTGTCACCGCAAACAACGGAGTCCCGACACCGGGCAACGCTGCCACCTCCACCGCCACGACCTTGGGCTCGGAGACAGGCTCAATGAAAAAGAAGAAACGACTGTCTCAGTCTGATGAGGATGTGATTCGTTTAATAGGACAACATCTCCACGGGTTAGGGCTGAAGTAAGTATATGGAGATTTATTTTTATTCAGGATTATTGAACCTAGATTGGGTTGCGTCGAGAAAGCAAGACACAAAAAATGTTCTAAGGGTTGCTTTGTTTCTGCTGATGTTTGTGAAGTCTTCAAAGGGGGAAATGGAAATGCGAGCAAGATAAACAAACCTGCTGAAGAGGACGCAGGGGGCTCCATTTTGCAGAATGCAGAAAGACTACATACACAATTTGACACACTGCACACCTGTTTTTCAAGCACATTAAGGTTTATAGACACGAGCCTGCTATTTCATCTGATCTAGCTAAAAAAAAAAAATCTGATTTTGGGATTGTTTATTTTCTATTTCACATCCTAGAAGTGTGTATATCTGATCCAGCCATAGTTTGCTGTAGTCGTTTTGGATGTATTAGATTATAGATTATTAAATACATCAATGGCTGCTTGGTTCTATGACAAACTGTATGTGGCTTCATCCTTCATCAGGTGTTTTATTTTTTTTTTTTTTTTTTTTTTTAGCAGCAATGTGACTATAAGCCCTATTTGTGTTTTTACATCATTTCTATAATTGATCTATTATAATCACTTTGTGTCAGTTAAACTGGATAAGTAAATTAATAAATGTCATTATCCCTGGTTTTTTTTTTTAGTCAGACAGTGGACTTGCTCATGCAGGAATCAGGCTGTAGACTTGAGCATCCAGCTGCTACTAAGTTTCGCAACCATGTAATGGAGGGAGAGTGGGACAAGGTAATAAACCCATAATTATGTCGACTGCTTGTTCAGGCAGCAGTTGTATCCTGTGCTTTAAGCTTTTAGTTTTGTGCTACAGAGACACAAAAGCATCTCGGTTCCTTAAAGAGTGAATATGATTGATGGTTATTCTCCTTTAGTTTAGCCAGCGACTCGGTTTAATCATCTGCTTCTATTTTTAATTAATTGCCCTTTATATCGCTCTCTCTCTCTTTTTTTTTTTTTTTTCCATGATAGGCTGAAAGTGATCTCAATGAGCTGAAAGCTTTGATGCATTCACCAAATGCTATTGTGGTGAGAGAGCAATTTCCCTACACATGCTTTTACCGTCTCGTATAAAGTTTTTTTTTTATTAATTTTATAATTATAAATATCGATTATATACAACACTCTTACCTGTTTGATGCATCACTTTTTTCTATCTCTGTTTAGCGGATGAAGTTCCTGCTCTTACAGCAGAAGTATTTGGAGTATTTAGAGGATGGGAAAGTGTTGGAGGCGCTGCATGTCCTCAGAGCAGAATTGACGCCTCTGAAGTACAACACGGAGCGCATCCATATTCTTAGCGGGTAAATAGAAATGTTAAGGCTTCTCCAATGTCTTAAAATACAATTTTTATATGATCGGAGTTTCCATTATGCAGTAGATGATTAATTAGTGTGCACAAGTGGAAAGTTAATGATAAAAGCTTTGATTTCATATTTACTGGCTTTAGCAGTTTCATCTAGAAATGATTATTTGAAACTTTCAGTTTGTCATACTTCAGATCATGTTATGTGTTTTACTAAAATAAGAAGAGAGGAAATGTGATGTAAGGGACATTTGTTGGATGCTTAGTTACCTGATGTGCAGCCATTCTGATGATCTCCGAGCCAAGGCTGAGTGGGAGGGAAAAGGAACATCATCTCGCTCCAAGCTGCTTGACAAACTCCAGAGTGAGTGCAGTGCATGTGTGCGCACACACACACACGCGCACACGCACACGCACGCACACACACACACACACACACACACACACATGCACTCCCTTTTATAATTAATTCCCATTTTCAGTTTGAATAGTATTTTGTATTATGCATACCTCATCATGGTTAAACAGATATATTCCTTCCTCCCCCCTCCTTTTTTTTATTTGACCTCATCTCTCTGTCAGTGCATTGTAATTTCCTTTTGACTTTCACATTCATGGTTTGGGTCAGTATCATTTTAATTCAGCCATTTTAGGAGACAAAATGAATTCAGAAGACGTTTTTAAATACATAATTATTTTAATAACTCGTATTGTATAGAAGTTTATGAACTGTTGTATAGAATTTTAGTCAATAAACTGAATTCAGAAAGTCTCCTAAAGTGGCTGAGATTGAAAAGGAGTTGACCTTAACCTTGCCTACGGTCTGCAGTCAGCTACGTCTCCTTACTTTCTCTTATTTGGCGACCTGCCATTTCTGCTCGATCTCTTTCTGTATCCCTCTCTTATTTCTACAGCATATCTGCCCCCTTCAGTGATGCTGCCTCCTCGCAGGCTACAGACTCTGTTACGTCAGGCTGTGGAGTTGCAGAGAGATCGCTGCCTTTATCACAACACCAAACTGGACAGCAACCTGGACTCGGTGTCTCTGCTGGTGGACCATGTGTGCAGCAGGTAAGTGCTCTCTCTCTCTCTCTCTCTCTCTCTCTCTCTCTCTCAGTAAACTGGAGCTTTAAATCAATCTTTCTCCAGCTTTAATACAGTTTTTAATCTGTATCTTGTTTTTGCCCCATTAACCTTTGTCTTGATTTGTGATTTCTCTGTTACAGCCTGTTGTTGATTCTATTTTTGTTAACATTTTGTTGCCCATGCCAACTCACATTTATTTCAGCTATGGATGCTCTACAGATGGCCCCCTTGAAATGTATTCTCTTTATTGCCAGGAAACAATTTCCCTGCTACACTCAGCAGATCCTGACAGAGCACTGCAATGAGGTCTGGTTCTGTAAATTCTCAAACGATGGCACCAAACTGGCCTCAGGTTCCAAAGACACGACAGTTATTATTTGGCAGGTTGACCCGGTGTGTGCTACTTGTCAAAAATACATAAAAACATTAAATTGCATCTTTAAACAAATGAATATATTTAACGTTCAACACGATTGAAGAAAATGTAGAGTTTATGGAGAGGAAAGAAAGGGAAGGTAAACTATCTGGTTTTCTGTCATGAATATTCAGGAGACGCACCTACTTAAGCAACTGAGGACTCTGGAAGGCCATGCCTATGGAGTGTCTTACCTGGCCTGGAGCCCAGATGATGCGTACCTGATAGCTTGTGGCCCAGATGACTGCTCAGAGCTGTGGCTTTGGAACGTTCAGGTGCAGCTTTGCTCTAAACAGCTACAACTAAACAGCCTTTTTTTTTTTAAACCTTGCTCATCTCTAATATATGGTGTATCTATCTTTCCGGTATACCTGTGATAGTCTTTGGAATCAATGCAACCCTTTCCAGACTGAAGCAATTATTGAACATGATCAATAAATGACTGCTCATATCAAATCTGTATTATTGTGTTTCAGACTGGTGAATTGAGGACAAAAATGAGTCAGTCCCATGAAGACAGCCTGACAAGTGTAGCCTGGAACCCAGATGGAAAACGTTTTGTAACTGGGGGTCAGAGAGGGCAGTTTTATCAGTGTGTAAGTATCCCAGGAGCTGTATGTAATAATAGGTGATAAAAGGCAATAACTGGAAACAAAATTTGGTCAGTTGTCTGACTACTGTGCATCCATATTGTTTTGTACATTTTTGACCGAGTAGGATCTGGATGGAAATCTACTGGATTCATGGGAAGGAGTTCGCGTTCAGTGCCTGTGGTGCTTGAATGACGGCAAAACTGTGTTGGCTTCAGACACGCATCAGCGTATCCGGGGATACAACTTTGAAGATCTGACTGACAGAAACATGTAAGGGCATGACATTTACCTTTGGAACCAGTCTGACTGGAAAAGCATTCTTTAATTTCCATTCATATGCAACTATTGTTTGTGTTTTACAGTGTGCAGGAGGATCACCCTATTATGTCTTTCACCGTGTCAAAGAATGGCAGATTAGCTCTATTAAATGTTGCAACTCAGGTACTAGTTTTTCATTGTAGTCACCGGTGCTTTTTTTTTTTTTGTCTTTTGGATTGAACGTAAATAGGATTGTTGTTCACGCTGCTCTGCTGCTCTGTGTAGGGAGTTCATCTGTGGGACCTACATGATCGGGTACTGGTGAGAAAATACCAAGGTGTGACACAAGGCTTCTACACGATCCACTCCTGCTTCGGCGGCCATAACGAGGATTTCATTGCCAGTGGGAGTGAAGGTAAAAATGCCTTGAAGAATGATGAATTGAATCAGGAAGAACCTGTTCGGTTGGTATAACCTTTAACCTGATCATGTTCAAAATGATTTCTGATTAGCTGACAGACTTTTTTTTTTTTTTTTTTTAAATTGTAGGTGATGTATAAAGTAAAACTGGATAAAAATTAATTGGGGCATATTATGTAATCTGGTCAGTAGTCACCAATGACAATTAGCATAAATGATTGTGTCGGCAAAATTTATAGAATGTGCAAATTATTATTAATCCCTTTTAATACCAGCTTTAAACTCCAGCTACACACTCATTAAACCTTTATGGACAGATATTTTTTGTGCAATTATTGACAGAAATGGTTCACTTGTAGTCACTGTTAAATATTAAATACAAACAAATTAAGTTTTCTATGAGCAGTTATTAAAAAAACAAGTCTGTTAGGTTAAACTCAATTAGCTGTTATTGTTGCATATGTTTTCAGTTATTTCCTTTTTTTTATTTTTTAAATAATGTTGCATGTGCACTATGAGAGTAATTTTGGTTTTGCAGCAATCTGTTAATGAAATACGCTAAACATCTGTTCACTAACAGTGAGGTCTTGATGTGTACTAGCCCAATTGTATTAATTTATTTATTACATTTTAGACCACAAATTGTACATCTGGCACAAGCGCAGTGAGCTGCCAATCGCAGAGCTGACGGGCCACACACGCACCGTGAACTGTGTGAGCTGGAACCCAGTTCTGCCAGGAATCATGGCCAGTGCGTCTGATGATGGCACTGTCCGTGTCTGGGGTCCTGCTCCCTTCACTGAATCCCAGGAGGCAGAGAGGCAAGGTGGTAAGAGTTCTGTTAACAAGTTGCTCCACCAGTCTATGTAAATATCTGGACGCTATATGAGCATTCTGTCGTCATTCTGCAGCTCATAAATAGTGAACACTTTTAAGCTTAATAAAATAGCCATACATTTTTCCCTCCTCTATAGAATGCTGTAGCATGGACAGTTGATATTGAGCCTGGAGCAAGAGGAAAATCTGAGTAAACACTGCAAGATATTATGGACGAATGAAGTTAAAAAAAAAATTAAAAATGCACACTGATGATGTTTTTCTGGAGGTTTACCCCATAGCAACGGAGAGGCTGAGCTTACGCAGTAAAGTCGGACCACTTGAATGAAACTCACCTAGCTGCTGGCCTTTAGCCCTCAGACCTGCGTGGCTTCGCTCATGAGGCTAATTGACCTCAGTCTGATCCCTGAGGAACTGCAGCCTCATGAAACACACCAAATTATTATTTATTAATCTTATTATTTATTGCTGTGTATTATTTGAGGCATCAGGATTGAGTTGTAGTCAAATGTTCTGTTCAATACAACATTCACTCCGCGAATATAATTTCTTTTTTATTATTATTATTATTATTATTATTATTATGATTATTTTAATCAGTTTAGTACATATGATTTCCCTCGAGACCCATTAGGGCAGTATGGGTTTGGAGAATTAGGAGGCGTTCACTAAACATAGTGTATTATTTCTTTACCCGTAAATAGACATTGTGTTTTTCAGGCACCCGTGCAGTTTGTGTGCCTGAGAGACGTTTTTTTCACCAGCAGAATGTAATAATCGTCCATGTTTAGACAATAATTTTAATTGACTGAATTTGCAGGCATTTTAACAGTGAGATTTCAGACCCATTTGAATTTCCGAGAAAAATCTTAAAAACTGACTTTTTTCCACAAAGTTTATGGTACTTTGTTTTCTGTCGTGTATATAGGATGGATAAGTGTGAGAGAGGTGATGTGGCTAGAGGGTCTATGGTGAATACGATTTCCTCTCACAGCATTGCTTGCTATGGGCCAAGGTAAGACAGGAAATGCAATGTCCCATAAACTGACCTTACTTGAATCTTTAAATCTGTCAGAAAGGGACTGACTCATCAATAAGATTTAGGATTAGGCCCCCTTGGCCATTCTCTTGTCTCCGCATGCTCCTTGTTCCTTGCTGTCCTCGTTGCGGACACCATATAAGACTTGGACCTTATTCACAAGGTTATGAGCACATGTAAATATTGACCATCATTAGTGCAAGAAGGAATGCTTTCCCTTTGTAAATGGCTACTAGCTGTTGGTCATATTTGGATTGTGTTATTGTAAGTTCACCGTCAAGCTTTTCAGTGAATTCATCGGGCGTTGATATTAAATCGGGTGTCGTGTACGATGGGGCTGGGTTAAGTATGCTTTTTGTATATGCTAAATTGCTCAGTGGTGTTGATACTGGTTGAGAGGAATGCAGTTCAAGGGTAATGTAAGCAAGCAAGGTCCTAATCAAACCTTCAGAACATCTTTCCTTAATGTTTTGGCTTACTGCAATATTCATCCTTATGTCAGTCAGCTGGCCTATTTCAATTATTTTTACGTTGATTTAATTTCTTTCTCATTTTTTTAAACATTGTTTAGATATACAGTTGAATAATCTTCAGTTATTTTGATTATTTTTCTCTTTTTATTTGGCTTTATTCATTGTTTGTCTGTTATATTTACCCTTTGTTTTACTTATTATTTCCTCAACTATAATAGAAAATATATCTTCAGAAGTGGCCTACCTTTCTTTTTTTCTCTATGTGATGTTCTACTATACAGAGTGTTACAGCCTGGTCATCAAGCATAAGGAACTTTGCCTATTATATGATTTGCTTGTAGTATGTGCTTTGTGTGTGTATTTTACGGCATGTATTATGACTGGTCAAGAATATCATTTAGACCGAACATATCTTTCCCTCCAAATGACTCATGTTTCCACCTGCATCAGTTCAGCTCCTCTGTACAGGTTATCTCCCCCCCCTCACCAGCCAAACCAATCCTGTCACTGAGGAGTGACACGAACACCCCTTAGGTCTAATGTTAAAGCACTGTATCATCAACATTATGTTTAATATTCTGCATATGCAAATGACCTTTTTTTTTCTTTTTGGTGACATTGTATTTCATTTTCAGAGGATTTGTTTTTGCTTTCCTGTGCTGTAAAAGCATGGCTGTGAGCCAGCACGTTAACCACAAGGCCCAGGGTGCAATGGCCGGGCAAACAGTTTGCTTTGCAACAGGTTCTGAAGGATCTGTTTTGCATTTAACTGTGTTTGTTATAAGTGATTGTACCGTTATGTAATGTGTAGGAGAAGTCTTACATATGCATATTTTCAATAAAGCATTCAGGGTTTTAAAAAAAACTCAATAGACGAGTCACTATCGGTTTCAAGGCGTTCCACTGAGCAAAATACTGTCTGTACAATCACAATCTGTCAGCACAATTCACATGCAGGAGGGGTTTTATAATTAAAGTGCATACTTTTGGATTAGGAAAAAAAAAATTGTTTTTTGTTTATTCCCATGCAGGTTTCATCTGTTGCATTTTGGAAAAGACAGTGTCACAATATAAAATGGCAAAAGAATATTTATGTTCATAATCAGATTTCCCAGTTATCATAAAGCGTACCAGATACAATCATCCATGAAATTAACAATATCGACTTACAGTGCTGGAACATATAATACATTTTTTACAATCAGTCCTAAATCATTTTTGATGAACACTACAGTTAGGAATAGGCTTGTGTAGACATTACAACTAATGATTCTTTGATGGACTGACATGCTAACATGCCAAATGAAGAGCAGTCTTGACTTTGTTTTAAGGATAATTGCACAAATCAAGTTAATGTGAGAAAGTTAGTGTACTAACAGCCAGCCCATCTACGTATATCTGGCAACGTGGATGTGTCATTTATAATAAGCCTCTATTATAGCAAGTATGTGTCATCTGAATTGCAATGAAAGGTAAAAGACTCCCAAACTGACCCCAAACCCACTGCCGCATATGTTCCTATTTTTAAGAAGTCTTGAACCTACTTTAGAAAATATAATCATGTAGCAAAGAATCTAACCTGACTGAATTAGTATTAAAGAAAATTCTTTGAAATTACATGATGGACTAAAAACTAAAGAAGAAGAAAAAAAAAAAAACACCTCAGTACAAACTATCCAGACTGAGGCATACAGTAATTAATTACTTTTAACTGTAAATATGACCCAAAGAACATTGCATGTGATTATTCCTGAGCAAGAGGGCAATTTCTGTGATTGAAACACCTATGAGTGGACGTTTGCGAACTGGTGCGTACACATAGATCAGGGCAATGTCCAGGAGATCTGGCCAGCAAGAAGAAACCAAACTGTTTTGCATCATGTTCTGCATGACATACAGTAATAGCACAGGGAATTTCTGCTGTTAAGCAAATCCCAAAAGGATAAAGGTAATCAATGTAAAGCAGATAAAACAGCATGCATGAAACAAATGTGACCAGAAATGAGAAGCTAAAGTTATATCCTAGTTGTGACCACTGGCATCATCAAAATATACTGGGACCAAAAGCCTATTAATAAAGTACTGCATCAGTTCCCAGCTTCTTACCCCTGAGCATAGTGTTTTTCATTCTAACTTTAATCATTATAAAGCAACATGTGGGAATGGCTTGAACCCAACAAACTGCAGCTTGATGGATGAACTGATTGTTAAAATGAAAACCAGAAGGCACAGAGGTAACCGTGGTACCCAAAAACATTGGAATAATACTTGTAAAAAAAAAAAAAAAAAAAAAGAAGCACAAAACATCTACATAAATCTGAACTGAAAAACATGTTCTTACTGAAACCCAAAACATGCTAAGTTGGTTAATTAATAATGTGCTTAATACAATTCTCAATCATTCTCAGTAAAAACGAACTGAAAGACAATAAAAATTTAAACACAGCGCATATTCCAAAGTACAATAAAGACGTCCATCGGGAAGACAGGTGGACGCGTTTACAATGACGGCACGCTTAAGCCGAGAATGTGGAGACATGGCGTGCTGACGAGCTGTAAGCTTATCAGTTGCTTGGATGAGTCAGTGAGATTGTCATGTTGATTCAGCCCTGAGAAGCAGCGCATGGTGTGAGCAGCGCTACGGCTGTAGAGCCTTTTTGCACAAATGCCTAAATGATGTAACTACACAAAGGTTTACTTCAATGCGAATACACAAGCGCAAGTCTATATTTTAGAATGGAATGGATTACGTGATGTATCTGATGGAGTGTCTTTTTTTTTTTTTTTTTTTTTTGGATTGGCATTAGCTGGGAGTGATGACCATATTCACATCTTAAAATGGATAGTTTGATGGTTCTGCAGTTGAGGTTCTTGCATCTCTGCAGCATCAATCATTGATCAGTGCCAGGATCATGCTGGAAGTGAAATCAGAGACAGAGTCAGTGTGTTAGTGAGTATGACTGTATCCAGGGAAGGGGCAAAATGGGCAGAGGTTAAACCAAGAGGTAACTGGTACAGAAACCCTAAACAGAGAGCAGCATCCAGTTACCAGATAGTTGCTGTTTAACTTTGCATTTGAAAAATAAACCATGCCTACTGGCTGGCATTGAACTAATTTTATAGAAACAAAGGCTTATTCTTCATTCATATCATCCATCCATCCATCCATCCATCCATCCAGTGGGGCAAAAACATATTTAGTCAGCCACCAATTGGGCACGTTCTCCCACTTAAAAATATGAGTGAGGCCTGTAATGTTCATCATAGGTACACTTCAACTATGAGACGAAATGAGAAAGAAAAAAAAATCCAGAAAAACAATTGGTGCTGACTAAATACTTTTTTGCCCCACTGTGTGTGTAATTATAATTATATTTTTATATATATATATATATATATATATATATATATATATATATATAATTAAAAATACCACACAACTTTGAAATTGTGTATATGGTATAATGAAGCACAGAGATAACAACAAAACAAAATGTACATTTTCTATTGGAGTAAATAAAGGAAGGAAGAAAGAAAGAAATGAAATGAAGTATCTGTCTCTTATTCTTGTTCAGACAAACAGGTTATGAATGTGACATGTCAAAGACCTTTAAAGTCTACAATCATTAACCTGTGTTATTTCCCGTCTTGCTCTGGGCTGCGCTGTCAGAAATCACAATAGGTGTTGGATTAAACTAGAATTTAACTAAGAATGAATTAAAATGCCTTACATACTGTTCAGAAACAGGTGTCTGCAGGTTGCATGGAAACAATGTTACAACTGAATAAAGGAAAAGTGAACACTAAGCCATCATATAAACTTGTTGCTTAGGGCGCACAGTCACCGCAAAGTTAAATGAGTTGGCAGAAAATGACACCAGACATGAACAAGCCATAAAAAAACCCACAAAGCACCTCATTGCTACATTATATGTTACACTACGTGAGAAAATCTATTGATCTGTACTAATGAACCTGATTAGCAAATTAGATCCCCATTATGTTTGTTACCTTTTTAATTCAGTCAATTGGGACTAGGCAGCACACTACAGTGCTCTCTTGCCTGGTGGGCTAGCGAGATTGTTTTATTTGACCACCCACAAAAGATGCACAACATTCGAGAAATACTTATAGACAAATATTTGGACACCTGACAATCACATCCACTTCATCAAACCGAAAATAGAAAACAATACTTTAATGAATGTTTTGTGTATGTAAAGACATGTTTCCTTTCACTTCCCAATAAACGTGCAAGATTTTATAGACAATTATTATTAATTTTTTTTACCTGTATAAGTAGATGAAAAAGCAGAGTAGGTGGAAACCTAATTTGATCATGGCCTCCTTCATATGGGTCTTTAACTGTCCTCTGTTGTGGATCTCCGTGGGGTCGAACACTCCCATGTTACCCATAGGAACCTTCAAATATCTTAAACAAGAACACCACATGTACGGTTTATTTTTGTGTGCAAGTATTCCGTTTGCGATGTTTCCAAAACGCACTCTTCTGTCGGTCAGACAGCTCACCTGTAAACGTTCCACGATGCCACAGGTATGTTGAGGAGAAAGATAAACCAGTGCATGGAGACTAGCATTAGCAGTGTGGCCAGAGCTTGGCCGATTAGTTCTGGGATGACCCACTACAGAGAGGGGAAAAGAGAAAAAAAAGATTAGTCATGTTATTAGGTATCAGTATATAAAGTACACATTAACACAGGCAGCTGGTTGTTTTTTGCTTCAGCTGTTGAAAAAGTACCACAGGATCGAAACTACACGTTAATCAGATTCAGGTTTATTGGCCAAGTGTGTTGACACACTCTCGAAGTGACTCTCGAAATTACAAACATAAATAAAACCTATACATGACAAAACAGACAAGACAAAAACAGACTATACAGACAATATGAGACAGTATAGACAGTGTGGGTAATAAATAGGGATACAGATCAGTAATGTACATAAAAAAGGATCCTTCAAAAATGTGAATATTGAAATACAAGTGCACTTTCCTCCTCCCAGTGTCAGTGACTCTAAACATCACAGCTGAAGACTAAACCTGAGCAAAACCTTTCATCTAATGCTTTGGATCAGGTTGAGGAAGCATATAAACTTGTGCAGAGCCAACATGTAAGCCAGCACAAAGCAACACTGACTGAAAGGTGAATAATGCACGGTGTATTGTTGAATTCAAGCATCTAAGGGTGGGACAATGCATTCACTCTCCTGTGTGTAATGGAAAACCTCCTGAATACCTACTTTGTTCAGCTTTGAACAGCAAGCTCTGGCATTAATGTAGTCACATTCAAGATCAGACAGAGTGATTATCTGCATATAAAGTTGAGGTCACTTAACACTTATCGTTACATGGATGGAATAAAAGACAGTCAATTTTATTAGGACTCTGGTCATTCAAAACCCCGCCAAGTCTCAGAATCAGTTCATTCACACAGCACCAAAAGACATAAATACAATCTGCCATACAAATATAAATATCACTGTACTCTAGGGATAGAATAGGAAGCAACATAGCTGAATACAGATTAACAGGAACATGATTCATACTAAAAGACCTGGAGATATAACGCTTTCCAAAATCTCTCTTTCAACGCCGCTGCGTGTGTGAAGCGCCTCAGCGCTGTGCAGGCGACTACAAAACAGCTAAGCAACAGCTAAACTTGCAATCAATTTACAATCAGCGATGAATCAACCCTGCGGTAAAGTGCGCTGAAAAGGATACGAAGTACACAGACAAGAAAATCAACGCGCAGCAGTCGACAAGCGACAGAATAAACACAGCGGCTTCCATTTTCAACTTCCCAACCCCGCGCCTACTTCCGGGTAAGAGTTCTCCTTCCTTTCAGCCTTCTTCTTCGTGCTTTCACTGCACTACTGCCACCTAGTGACTATAATCAATAACTGCTCTGTTCGAAATGCAGGCAGACATTTTATTTAACAAAAGAAGCCCCCCGCCATTCATATATATATATATATATATATATATATATATATATATATATATATATATATATATATATATCATACATAACTTCTAGTTTTGTAACCACCTCGAAAAGAAAATAATCAGCTCCTCCTTATAATTTCTCCATATATCTATTCATATAATGCTTGTTTAGCCCTATACTTGCTTAGCTATTTGCGGTTGTTTAATATATAAATTTCGGTATTTGTTTTTCACCCCATTGTGATGGAATTAACAGACCACCAAATTATAACAGCAATATAATACCCACTGCAGACAGAACACAAAAAACAGCCATCCATTAATATTTATTAGCAAAAATAAATAAATAAATACATTTCTATTATTTGGTGTCATTTGATTAGCGCGTTATATATTCACAAGCGGAGTTTAAACGAGGAACCACGCACCTAGCGGTGATAAGTGGCTACTGCAGGGACGTTGTATTGTGAACCGATAAGCACTAGAAATAAAAAAAAAGTGTTTATTAATTTTATATATATTTTTATTAATTAATTAATTTATTTTTAAACAACAAAATTATTGCTTGCAAACTTAATGCTGTGGCGTGCAAAATTAATATCCATTATCCTGACAATTGCAGGGTAATAGATATGTGTGTGTGAGCGTGCGTGTTGGGGAGGTTGGGTCACAGGATGCTGTGTGATTGTGTGTGTGTGAATTCCTGTGCTGGATGAATAGGACGATGAATAGTGCTGCTCTGCAGGGATGATGGCGGCGCCTGGAGCGCAACAACAACAGCAGCAGCAGCAGCAGATGGTACTAAAGCCTGAGCTGCAAGAGGAGCAGCAGCCGGAGGTTCTCCAGCTGAAGGTGGACGCGGTAACGGAGCTCCTGCACGTTTCTGATCTCGATGAAAACAGCGGAGACAGACTGGGTTTCGGATGCGTGCAGGACCTGGCCGCTGACTTCGACGAGAAGTTGAACGCGTTCTTTGGACATTTCGACGCTGAACCCGAACTCACAGATGACGTCAGTCCTCTGAGAGAGGACACTGTTTTGAAAAACGATGAGTAAGTGAAGGAGTGAGGCTTATTGTGCCCGAGAAACCATGTGACCCAATATAAGACCAGAAAAAGAACCGAACAACCTGCCTTATGTTACCTTTATTTATTCATTCATTTATTTCAATCAGAAATATACTTAAAGCCTTGTGTAATCTAAAAAAATGTTCCAGCACGCGAGTATTTGCACCAGGAGCTACTCTAGTTCAGTGTAAAGATGGTCACGTGACTTCCATAGTGAGTTAAAGTGGTTGCTAAAAAAAAAAAGAATTATTATGCATATTTATATTCGTGTACACACATATATATATATATATATATATATATATATATATATATATATATGTGCCCTGCATTATTTATATATATATATATATATATATATATATATATATATATATATATATATATATATACAATATGGACACAAAATGTGGATTCTTAAATCATTTAAAGATCTGTAGTTTTTTTCCTAGTATTGAAACCAACACTATAGTGGATATCCTCCTTCTGTTGTAGAATCTGGAATGCTTTGATTGATAACTATGGACAGGTCATGCCAGTAGACTGGAGTCAGTCTCGTACTCGCTCACTTCACCTCCCCGTGCTGAACGTTGAGGACAAGCCAGTAAGTAGAACGCTCATTTCTCGCTCAGCTCCCCTACTCAAAGCCTAAAGTGTTTGTAAAACTTCTCTTGTTGTTTCAGAGTGAGGATGATGTGAATCTGGAGGAGTCTGATGATGAAGAGCTGAGGGAACAGATGGATATGCATTCCATCATTGTGCCCTGCATTAATGATGAGCCTTTTCTCACCGCTGAGCAGGTGCTGCTACTATTTGTGATGTGCTTTTACTAATCATCCATTCAAACACTTGATTTCTGTTCTATTTCACATTATGCATTAGACACTCCAGTTAGCAAGAATTACGCTCATAGATATTAGAATTTCGCTCATAGATAAAGAAACTCATTATGGGATAGCGTTTGTATTTGATTTCTTAAAATGTTTAGGCATTATGTTGATTCATTCAATGTTGATTAGTTTCTAACATATGAGCTGTAACATTTTGTGACCACAGACTCTGGATTTTTCAGCCAAAATTATGATCATGATCTTACCTTTGCATACAACAATATAAGCGAATTTACCTGTTTCTAGCTTCTCAAGAAGTTTCAGGATTGCATTAGCGTCTTTCTTATGATTTGAAATTAAGACAACATTTAAGGCATTTTTATTGCCCTAGTTTGCAATGATGTAGTATAGAGCAGTAATGATTTGTAATCCTTTTATCTGGTGTCACCTAGAAGATGGTTGGTCTTTCTTATTAAGATTTCGTCCCCAAATAAAGAAAATAGAATTGAATTAAATTTTAAATGCCATTTTAATTTTTTTCCCCCTCCTGACATCATTATGTAGTTATATAGATATTACACAGTGATAATAGTATGATTATTTTAGGGCTGTCAATCAATTAAAAAATGTAATCAAAATCAATCACATGATTGTCATAAGTCACTCGTGATTAATTTGAACAGTTCTAGATTATTTATGTAATGTTTATTATCATAATTATATCATGTAATTCTATTATACTGTTGAACCATCACACCGGATTTGCTGCAGATTTATGCATATTCATGAGGCCACTCTATGATTTGCAGGTGATTGAGGAGATAGAGGAGATGATGCAGGACTCTATGGACATGCAAGCAGAGCAGAACCCTCTTCAGACAGATCTAATTCACAGATCCACAAGTCACAGCTTTGAGGAGAGTAAGTGCCAGAACACAGGTCTAATAATGGTTTTATCTGACATTTATTCTGTGAGCATATCAATAATGGTAATGCTTTGGTCTGTTAAGTATGTTTTACTGTTGTTACCTGACTAACATGCAGATGTTTTTAATCAACGATGTAAAAAAGTGTCTCACTGACTGATATATAAAGATCTCAACTTCTTTGATTTCTGTTTGCACAAATTTCACATTAATTTCCTGGGACTTATGTATATATATATATATATATATATATATATATATATATATATATATATATATATATATATATATATATATATATATATATATATATATATATATATATATATATATATATATATATATATATATATACAATATGGACACAAAATGTGGATTCTTAAATCATTTAAAGATCTGTAGTTTTTTCCTAGTATTGAAACCAACACTATAGTGGATATCCTCCTTCTGTTGTAGAATCTGGAATGCTTTGATTGATAACTATGGACAGGTCATGCCAGTAGACTGGAGTCAGTCTCGTACTCGCTCACTTCACCTCCCCGTGCTGAACGTTGAGGACAAGCCAGTAAGTAGAACGCTCATTTCTCGCTCAGCTCCCCTACTCAAAGCCTAAAGTGTTTGTAAAACTTCTCTTGTTGTTTCAGAGTGAGGATGATGTGAATCTGGAGGAGTCTGATGATGAAGAGCTGAGGGAACAGATGGATATGCATTCCATCATTGTGCCCTGCATTAATGATGAGCCTTTTCTCACCGCTGAGCAGGTGCTGCTACTATTTGTGATGTGCTTTTACTAATCATCCATTCAAACACTTGATTTCTGTTCTATTTCACATTATGCATTAGACACTCCAGTTAGCAAGAATTACGCTCATAGATATTAGAATTTCGCTCATAGATAAAGAAACTCATTATGGGATAGCGTTTGTATTTGATTTCTTAAAATGTTTAGGCATTATGTTGATTCATTCAATGTTGATTAGTTTCTAACATATGAGCTGTAACATTTTGTGACCACAGACTCTGGATTTTTCAGCCAAAATTATGATCATGATCTTACCTTTGCATACAACAATATAAGCGAATTTACCTGTTTCTAGCTTCTCAAGAAGTTTCAGGATTGCATTAGCGTCTTTCTTATGATTTGAAATTAAGACAACATTTAAGGCATTTTTATTGCCCTAGTTTGCAATGATGTAGTATAGAGCAGTAATGATTTGTAATCCTTTTATCTGGTGTCACCTAGAAGATGGTTGGTCTTTCTTATTAAGATTTCGTCCCCAAATAAAGAAAATAGAATTGAATTAAATTTTAAATGCCATTTTAATTTTTTTCCCCCTCCTGACATCATTATGTAGTTATATAGATATTACACAGTGATAATAGTATGATTATTTTAGGGCTGTCAATCAATTAAAAAATGTAATCAAAATCAATCACATGATTGTCATAAGTCACTCGTGATTAATTTGAACAGTTCTAGATTATTTATGTAATGTTTATTATCATAATTATATCATGTAATTCTATTATACTGTTGAACCATCACACCGGATTTGCTGCAGATTTATGCATATTCATGAGGCCACTCTATGATTTGCAGGTGATTGAGGAGATAGAGGAGATGATGCAGGACTCTATGGACATGCAAGCAGAGCAGAACCCTCTTCAGACAGATCTAATTCACAGATCCACAAGTCACAGCTTTGAGGAGAGTAAGTGCCAGAACACAGGTCTAATAATGGTTTTATCTGACATTTATTCTGTGAGCATATCAATAATGGTAATGCTTTGGTCTGTTAAGTATGTTTTACTGTTGTTACCTGACTAACATGCAGATGTTTTTAATCAACGATGTAAAAAAGTGTCTCACTGACTGATATATAAAGATCTCAACTTCTTTGATTTCTGTTTGCACAAATTTCACATTAATTTCCTGGGACTTATGTATATATATATATATATATATATATATATATATATATATATATATATATATATATATATATATATATATAATTTTATTAGTTTATTTATATATTAGTATATTTGCAGGAGTAAGGAAACTCAGTGTTGTAGAGCTGAATGAGTTATTGGAGCAGTTGGAGATGGCGATCCGCCGCCATTCTGAAGAGCTCATCCGGCAACTGGCTCATAGAGACGAGCTCGACTTTGAGAAGGAAGTGATGAACAGTTTCATCTCTGTGCTGATAGAGGTACAGAACCTCCAGAAGGAGCACAAAGAGCTCATGAGAAAGAAGAGGAAAGTGAAGAGTGGAGTCAGAGAGCAGAATGGCAGACTGCAGAGATTACCTGCAAGTGTGAGTTAACACTGAGACTTTCTATGCATGACAGAAAGAGTTCAGCTACAACTGTGCATGTGCAGAGAGAGATCATTGATTCATCTGTATACTAACATTGATGAGTGGTATTCAGTATTTTAGCTTAAAAATCCTTTTTTAAGCAAAATATTTAAAAGAAATATAAAATAGTATATAGAATATAGAAAATTGGCCAGATGGACGATTGTTTTTTATGCAATATACACAGTTTCATTAATTTTGTTTAACTGTGTTATTGGTATGAAATAAGGATTAGTTAATTTTTTTAGAACATCAACTTGACTCATACATTTATAAATACATTTTTAATTTAATCTGGCTTGAGTTGAATTTAACATTCTATTTGAATTTGAAAACTAATGAAACCTGCATAACTACTGGTAGATGAGACTGGAAAATGGTTCAGTTTTCCACTTGATAAATCTTTTAAGACCTTAACAACTATAATTTGAATCAAATTCATCAGTAGTTTGATAAAAAAAAAAGGCTATTATTATTCTTAAATATCAACCATAACTTCTGAACCTAAAATTGTACTAAATATAGTTGAGTGGCTGCACAGTTTACCTGTTACAGCTCTGCTTTCATTTTTTTCCATGGCTCTGCTTATGTACATGTACAACTATGTACGTCCAGATACATTTATTTTAATTTAGATTCAAAACCACCTGTTTAACAGAAGCCTGAAAAGAAAGAAAGAGCATTAAATGTCACATACTGTATAAAAGAACACCTAAGTACACATACTAGTTTGTTGAATTCCAGTAAAAATTACCCAAATGTATTTGACATTTACCTCAGCACTTTAGGATGCTTAATGTATTTTATTTTGAAATGTACTTCAGCTATCGTTATTAAGCAAAAAGTGAGAAGCGAAATCTAATCTGACCATGCAGCTGCTTTTAAATCTTTTAAAATGTGTAACCTGAACCTGTTTGTTTCACAGAACCTTTTTTTTTATCTTGTCACATTGGCTATCATGTGTTGTGATGCAACGTATATATGAACAGACTCTATACAAAAACTTGTATACTCGTTTTTGTATATAACATTTTAGAAATGTACAGGAATTTACATCCTTAACTGATAATTATCCTGCATTCAAACATGGCTACTATTATTATTCCGCATAGCTGGATAGATTTCTGCATCTCTTTTCTTTTTACTTTCTCTGCATTTCTGTACCTGTTCTGGTGTTTCAGCGCTTCAGCATGGAGAGTATCTCTGCTGCTTTCCATAATGGCTTTCGGCAAACTTTCGGGAATATGGGAGGGGAGAAACAGGTGCCTGTGGCCTTATACTTCTTTTCCACTCTGTCCTTTACTGTGTTGAACATCAGCTTAAACTTGCATAGTTGACATTTAATCATGCAACGTGTCCATCTCTAGGAACACCAAAACCGCTGCTATTATTTATCTTCTCACCAGTGTTTTAATTTCTTTTTATAGTACCTCACTACAGTCATTCCTTATGAGAAGAAAGATGTGCCTCCATCAGTTGAAGATCTTCAGGTTCTCACAAAAAGTGCGTATGGTGACATTTAAGTGCTTAACCATTTATTTATACCTATAAAAGAAGACAAGTGGTTATGTTTGTATTGAATTTATTATTATTATTTTTTTTTTTATGAGACAACTTTTGATTTTCGACATCCACTGTTGTGTATTTTGCTGTGGAGAGAATGAACACAGCAAAATACTTCTCTGTGCATGTGTCTCTAGCATTTTGTTTTCAGCATCTGATTTAAATATGCCTAGTCATCAGGTTTTCTAAAAAACCTAACAAATCCCAAAAAATCTATAAAAGTCTTCGATAACGCCTTTTTTCTTTTTTTTGAGCTAATGTCTCTAGCACTCAATGAGTGGACAAAACATTAAATGCAGTTATCATTTTATACATAATTCAATTTCATTCTGCAGAGGATATGTTAACTGTCTTTGTTGCAGTGTTTTTGTGCTCAGCTCCACATCTGGACCACCGTAAAGGTTAATGATGATATTAATATGAAAACAAAAAAAATTGTAAAGCATTTCTACCTCATCACTTTTCTCAACAGTTCTTCAAGCCATGAGGGACGACAGTGACAAAGTGCCCAGCCTTTTAACAGAATATATTCTTAAAGGTAATGCCTTCCTTTATATTTGAATATAATGATATAATAAATGTAATATAAAACATTTCATAGTTGCTGTATAACTGAGCCAAGCTCTTTCATCTCTTTCTGGTCTGTCATTACTATCTCATGTGTGAGCAGTGGCCTGAGGTTTGTAAATTATTATAAAGTATTCCCTAAACACATTGCCCTCTGCTGGCAAATCACATTATTACACATACGGCAGCTTGTTCTGTTGTGGTGCTGGTTTCTCTTAAAACCCAAGACCGCAGCTACTTTCTCACCTCTCATCTCTCATCTCTCACCTTTAACCCGAACATACCCAGCTATTGAGGTTTTCCTTAACCTTCTTAATTACTTTTTTTTTACTGTAATGGCCTTTCCTTGTCCTTTTCCCAATCAGCACATATTAGCACTTGTAACACCTCTCTGTCCTCCACTTGTTCATACTCCTCTCCCTGTCATCTGTCCATTACTGTAAAAAGTGCCACTGATCTTCAGGTGGAATTTAAAATTCAGGTCCAATTGTCCCTTAGCTGGTACAGTCAAAGAATACCTTTATTTAGTGGAACATAACTAAAAATTATTGAAGGTATTGTTAATGTCCACTTGGATTAAAAAAACATGAACTATGTTTATATCAAAACGTTTCTGATGTGCTTGATGACTAATCCTGGCTAGTGCTTTATAGTACCAGGTATAGTTGTTTGCCATGCTGATGTCACAGCTCAGTTACAGTCGCTTAAATGTGAGGATTCATTGTTAGCTACTTCAAAACAGCAATATAATTTTTCTTCACCGACTAATTTATAGCAATATTTAACCTCATACATAAAGAACATCCAATGTAGATTGTGTATGACAACATACACTGGACTCAATGATCCATAATGCAGTGCAGGCGTATGACACAGCAGAAACATGGCTCAGATAGTTACTAAGCTAAAAGATGACAAGCATGATGGTGTTGACCGCAGGATTAGCATGCATGCTATGGAAATCGAGCTGTCTGAGCAGAGTTTTCAGATGAGGCTCTGAGAGAACTGAACAAACTAAAGCACAGAAGTACATTATTGTATTACTTACTTTGTGTAAAGATAAAGACTATTGTTACCTCAATTATTAGCAGAGATTTAAAATGCATTGTGGGTAACATTGTGGGTAAGAAATTTCTTTTTATATAAATTTTGGATGCCACAGTAGATAATGTTAATTGTGTCGATTAACATGAAAGTATTTCAGGATGGATTTTTCAGCACAATATTTTATTCTGCCTGCTACCTGAAAAAAAAAAAGTTTTTTGTGTTTCAGACAGAATTTGGTGTCATAAACAGTCAGCTCAGTGATTGACCAATAACTTTATCTCTTTCACAGTGCTTTGCCCTTTCTAATTGGGGAGGTGAAGAATTGTTTTGATAAAAGACTGAATTTCCACAACTTGGACCATTTCCAGATGGATGTTGTTACTGTGAATACATTTCTACATTACTTGCCTGCGTTTACACCGCTGCATAATGCAGTTTCCTTTTATTTTGTTCTGTCTCTTAAATGTGTACAAGTATCAAATGATAATACTTCCATTTGTCATATGTTCACTGAGGCAATGCTTTATCATTTTACTGAATTACTAAATCTCTCGCTATGCTCCAGGATGTAGCATGGAGTATTTATCTCAAACAAAGTATGTTTTTCAATGAAAGTGCTCTTATAACCACCCCTTGCAACAAAAGCACGTTCCGTCTCAGTCCTGATTTATGAACAGTGCATACAGAATGAATCTCTGAGCTCTGTGTGCGCGTGTGTGCGTGTGTTTGAAACTAAATGGATGTGTTGTCCTAAGGGGTGTTTTAGTTCCAATCCTAAGGGTTGAATAGTTTTTATGTAAGTCTTTTATGCTGTTCTCAAATGACATGTTCATTCTGAGAAAAAGGATTGAATTAATGCAAACTACATTTCAAACTATTTAGGCAGCTGTTAATATTAGTATGAGACTTATTAGGATCTTAAAGTCAAACTGAATGAATTATTGTGTGGTGACACTTCTGGTTCTTAAATTTTCTCCTATAACTAAAAACATGGCACTATTTTATCTGGCTACTCTAATTTGCCTCTAAATATTAATGTGTGTGTGCATGGGGCCTCTGATGACTGGTGTCCTGTACAGGGTGTATTCTAATACCCAGTGTTTCCAGGATTGCTATTGACCATGATCAAATGCTTACTGAAGATAAATGAATGAATGGTGTTAGCTGAATTACTCTTATAATTCTCACTGCATTTGAATCAATGCTGTTTGGAATGCAGTTTGTGATATATTCAATTTTTTTTTTACTGTTTGCTAACTAATTTTGGTGATTATTATTATTGCTGTGCAAGACGTACCATTAATTTATGTTTCCTGACTTAATATGGTTTTTATAAAAAAAATAAAAATATATTCTGCCTTAATCACTAAGGAGTATTCTGTTGATCATTTACAGTTATTTCTTCTTTGCCTTTACAATTTTGCTTTGATTGGATTTTGAGTCAGAAAGAAACAAAAATTGTAGAGACTCACATGAGAAACACTGGCAATTAAGGTACTCTATTCAGCTTGACTGGCTTTGTGCCTGTGATTATTTGGACTCACTGTATAGGAAGCTTGTAGTATTTTGACTTCTTTTTCCCTTCAGGTGTTTTTTTTATCACTTCTCTATTTTATGATGGACAATGGTTTAAGTGTTTTTCTAACATTTTCATTTATTCCCTCTTTACTTTTTCTCATTTTATTAATCCATATCCTATTTTCAACATTTCAGTTATTTTTTGCTGAGCTCTAAATGTGAGTCGTTTTGTAAACGCCCTTGTGTTAAGAACACTTTGGAATGTAGCTGCAATCTAGACCCCTTTGCTGATTTATGATACTCCCGAGTAATTTGAAGGTCTGGCATTCCCTCCAAGTATGATTATATTAAACAGAGGTTAAGCTTTCTTTTTTGCTACTCCCCAAAACATGTACTGGTGGGGATACTGTATGTTCCGTTCTAAATACTGCCTAGGAAATCATTATGGAGTATTTGGGGTTTGTAGCATCCAGTTATAGGAATTATAGTAATTAGTAAATTAGATATTTGCCTATGAAAATGTATATTGCTTAAATCATGCCAAAAAAAAACAAAAAACTAGAAATGTTCTTTAGAAACATCATTATTTAATGAACATACAGGTGCTTTTGGTTTGTGGTGTGATGGCTTAATTAAAAGCTTAGATTCTGCTACTAGAGACAGGCAAATTTGTCCCTTGTTTTGAGTACACTGAACAAGACTGATGAAAAAAACAACTGCAGAGAGAACCATTAACTCTTTATCCAGGACCTCCACGGCCTGTCCTCTTGTCTGGTGGGTTTTTACCAGTCCATCATACAGTCATAGCTTTATCAACAGGCAGTGTCCATGACACCAGCAAGCACACTCGCTTTTTAAGTTACTCAGCCAAAAAAATACCAAAAAAGATAGACGTTTATACAATAGCAACTCTACATAATGTCAAACAAATCTACATTCAAACCACAAAGTGATGCTGTACCAGGCCAGTGTCTGAGTCCACATCATCAGCCTGCTGTTTCATAAAAATCCCACTTCACTACAGTGAGTTCAATATCGTTCCAACTCGGTGCCAGGCTCCTCTGCATGAGAAAGCTGTCGCATGAGCAATAGATGCCCTTTGAGGGCATTTAGCCAGAAGGGATAAGGGTTAGCTTCACTGTTCATGTCACTTAATCTTATCAGTGCCTTGTTCCTCTTGTGCATATACAGTATACATTTAAATTATACAGGTAGCAGCAGCACCCCTGAAAGTGGGGGGTTATAGGGCAGAGGGGTAGAACAACCAGCGGAGGGTTATTTGAGAGGATCGCTGTGCAGAACCTCACTATTCCATTATAGTGTCTCTGCTCTGGGTCCTTTTGAGAAGCTGTTCTGTTTTGTTCCTGTTGTCATCCTCCCGGGTTCCCAGCTCTCTCTCCCGCTCTCGCTCTCTCTTCCGCTCTCGACGGCCCTCACTGTTTGTCTTCTCTTTTCGGTTGTTGCGATTCTTCTTCTCCTCTTTACGTGAGCCTTTGTTTCCCTTACCTAAAATAACAAGCATTAATACAATTAGTTTAAGCAGTCTCTTTCAGCTCCAAATAAAATTTCTATGTCTTGTGGAAGCACAAGGAACTCTATTCTGCAACCTATTCATTACTAAACAATCAAATATATTTAACCATTTAAGGTTCAGTACAACATGATTTATCCTATTATTAATTTTAACTAAGTTAATGAATAATTCACAACACTTACTGAATATCAACTGAATAATAGGCTGTAAATTATATAAGTACTGTAGACACCTATATGCCTACAGTATTAGCTAATTATTAAATATGGCACATAATATCTCTGAGATTGATGATTAGTGCAGACCAGAAAATGATAGTGTTGTTTAATAAGCTCTCAAAAAAAAATTTTTTGTGTCTACTAAAAAGCACACTTGGCAAGTCTTCCGTTTTGTGATTCGTATTTGTCCGAAAATCAAGGACCTTAAAATAAAATTCTGTTGATGTTACTTTATCTGGTGTTGCTCAACACTCCTAAAGAGCCAATTTCAATCCTGCTGAAGGCTTATCAGTGGCTGAGTGGAGCAAGGCTGAGCTCTGTTGTGTGGAGGATTGGAAAAGTGCTTAGGTGGACACCCAGCTGCCTCCCTCCGTTTGCATCCCTCCACTCGGACTCGATTAATCAGCACTGCTCTTTTTGCTGCTGGGGGGATCAGGGCAGACTGCCCACTGCAGCCCACACTGACCTGAACATTCCTGGGGTCCGGCCAGACCGATATGGAGCCATACCAGCTATGGCTGTTTAAAAAATGTGCACAAATAATGAAGGGTAAGCGTGTCAGCCGTGAGGAGCCACAACTGCTTCTCTATCTCTCACGCTCTTGTTGAGTAGGCAGACCCCACCATGCCTCCCACAGACTTGAGTCAGTTGGGATTGTTATGAGAGAGTTGTCTCGTTTCAGTTGCGACTGATCAGTGGTCTCTCACACACACACACACACACACACACACACACACACACACACACACACACACACACACACACACAGTAATTCCATGCCCATCACTTACTCACACTGACACCCCCTCCCTCTCTCCCGGCTCTTTATACACAGGAAGTCCCCTCTGTACACATTGTTTTCTTTGTCATAACGATTTAGAGATCAGTGGATTAGTCATAATCTCTGCATTTCCTACAAACCAAGCCATAACACCATCAGGGTGCTGTTCGGATCATTATGGATATGTTTATTGGGTCTATTTCAAAGCTAGAAGTCTGTCTACCAGTTCTATAAACTGTCAAGCGTTGCTTTGATTCCAAATGGGATATCGTTATACAGGCAGTTTCTTCAAGAATATAACACATTCTTCAGCATCTGGTCACTATTGCTGGAGCAGATGGAAGGCCTTGTTAGATGATCTGGATGAGGAATTGGTGGGGGAGTCCATTTAAAGTTGGATCTGTACAAAAATGACCATGTGAAAATGGATCTATTCATCACGCATGTATTATCAACAAACTAGCCCGTGCCTGAACCTCACAGTCCACAAAAACATGTTGCAACCCTTAAAAGCAAGTTGGCTGCCAAAGCTTGGCTTGGAGTTGCTTATGTTTCTCAGCTCAACATCAATATTTCAACATAGGCATCATCTGGCACTGATTATTCACATTTTCCGAAAGAGTGATTGAAAAAGGTTAAGGAAGGAAGAGAAAGTTGAAAACTACACAAGAAACCAGATGTAATTATCATAAGGCATAGCTGCAGAGTGGTCCGAAATTACAGAAGGTTACAAATACAATTCTGGCCTCAAGTGCAGTTCATGATTGGTGAGGTCCTGAGTAGTGCTCAGGACTGTGTATCAGAGGATAGTTCAAACCAGATATGATGTGGAGGACAAAGTGCCAGAATTACATTAATGAGGATGTGGACAGGCATGCTGTCATCCAGGGGGCTTTTGGCAGGAGCCAGGCAGGGATTAAAGGCTCTGTTTTGTCCCATAGGAGGAATGCCTTTGGCTTCAAAATCTTGTTGTGACTGTCCTAGCAGGGACAAATAAAGGGATAGTGGTTTCGAGGGTACATTAATCCTCAGATGAAGTGCTGTTTGCAGGCCAGGAAATTTATATCCAGTGAATGAATAGTAAATCAAGTCAGTGCTAGTTTATGCCATATTAAAGATTATGGGTAGATAAATAAATAAAACAGAGGAGGTGAAAGGGAATGACCAGGGCATAGGATTCAGGATTAAAACAGGCTGCATATGATAAAGGTCAGGAAGCAGGGGAAAAACAAATGACAAGTTAGTGGAAAGCAGGAGGAAAGACTTGGCAGGAGGAAAAATAAAGCCGTGTGTGTATGAGGGGTGAGGGGGAGGATGTATCAGTGTCAGAGGGTTGCTTGGGATTACTCAGGGCTGGCGGGGGTCGGACCACTGACCCCGCTGGGCTACGCAAAATATAAACATGGATGGGACAGAGTCCTGGCAGATAATTAGTGCTCAGTTGATGTTCGAGGAGTAGGGACAGCTGGGTAATCACAGTCAGAGACTAGGTCAATAACCGACCCTGTAGTGTGTAACACGCACCCTTGTTGGCAGACTCAGTGGATCAACATCATGCCGACTCAATGCTACGAGCTAATGTGCCACAGAAGCCCCTCCAGGCATGATGTGTTTACGTGTGTGTTTGTTGCTCTCTTTAGTGAGAGAAATGCACAGAGGGGTTACAAAGTGTTGTTGTTCATCTGTACACTCTTTTTGTGTCAAATTCTGAACCTAGGATTTGACATTAGCTCTGTTTTTACATATGACATTATTTATTAGTATATAAAAGGCAAAAGAGGATTGTAAACCAACACACGGTCTGGGAAACTTGATGTAAAGGGAGTTAATGAGGGATGTGGTTACAAATTCAGTCTGCTATCTATCACAAAGCTCAATTCTACGCCTTAAACATGGCAGTCCAACCAAACGAACACTTACAGCGTGATTATATAAATATGCTTTAACAACATAGCCAGTTCTGCCATGTTTGTTTACTTTGCTCCGGTTAAAACAAATTTTTGCTCCTTACTTTTTATGAGTTTACTAAAGTTTACAAGCTGATACTGATAATATCAATTGTTTAGACCATCGGGATAATTTTGTCATTCAATAGGCACCAATGTGGGTCTGAAAATGGTCTTTACATAAATCAATTGAAAACTTAAAAATGTAAAAAAACAAATGTCTATGTGTCGATGTCTATGTATAGATGTCTATGTCGCCTAAAAAAAAATTTAAAACATCTAATTAGGGGGAAAAATTATGTTCAAACAGAATAAACAATCTGTTTATTATTTAAAAATGACTACTATTCATAATAAATATTGTTTGTTTGTGTGCCATAAATATACTTTTAAAACTACATCGATAAAATTTATGGTTTTAAATTTCACTGTGTCACATCTACACATCAGCTGAAACTTACCACATCTCCTTTTCTTAACAAAGCACTCTCTTTTCTCTAAGGTGGAAAGGCAGGGGTTGCCCTGTGGACTGGGGGTCTGCAAAATTTTCCGTGTGCGGCTTTCTTCTCCAAAGCAGCTTTTCCCTATCCGCAAGCACGGACCCCATTCGCTCCACTCTCCCACCTCACAGTGCACTGAAACAGGAGACAAGGCAGTGAGGACAAATCAGCAGCAATCTTCCCCATTTCTTACTGTGAAACACGTACTTGCACGATTTGTTCAGGGTCATACTGGATGTGTCAGGTAGCACTCACCTTTAGGAATACACTCCATTGCCTGTTCGTTGGGCTCAAACTCTTCAGGGCAGATACTGTGACACTGACCATGCAGTAGATAATGACCTGACATACACCTTGTACAGGTGTCACTGTTCAGGCAAGACTCACAGTTCACTGGGCATGCTGCAAGACCAACACACACATACATGCACATGTGAAGGATTTTCCATGTGAGGGTTTTCTACACCTAAATCTAACCCAAACACCTGACTTCATGCAAAGTATGCTATCTCTTTTTTAAATCTACATTTTGGTAACAGTTTGCTGATGTGGACCAGCCAAATATTACATTGTATATCTGCTTCAAATGGACAAATGGACATTTGGTGCAACCCAGATGAGGATGGGTTCCCTCTTGAGTCTGGTTCCTCTCAAGGTTTCTTCCTTATGCCATCTCAGGGAGTTTTTCCTTGCCACAGTTGCTCATCAGGGACAAACTTACTTGCAAAGAACATATTTACGTTTAATCACCACATTATCTGTGTAAAGCTGCTTTGAGACAATGTTCATTGTTAAAAGCGCTATACAAATAAAAATGAATTGAATTGTATTGAAAATTGGTAATTTGGTACCCAAATGGTAAAAATGTTGGTCCCCATCAACATATAAAAAAAAGACACACAAGCAAACAAGAGATGAACAACAACGAATTCAGGCTAATTCCTGTAATCAACATATCACACATGCAAATTAGAACAATCAGCATGGATCCATTTCTACACATTTTTAACAGTTGAGGGTTAGAGGGTCAGAGGTGTGGTTATGCCTTACAGGTTCACTCATATGTTTATAAGATCTATGCTTTAATATCACTTACTCAGAATGCATAAAAAATTGTCAGCCCATGTGCAAGACTGCGAGAGCTTGTACAGGCGATGCCAACATTTAAACATTTTTGAGGGTAAAAATTGTTTTTGAGTGCATTACACCAATTTATTTCAATTTTATTTTAATTTATTTGCAGGAAAAACAGCTTATAGTGTAATGTGTGAACTTTGTCTAAACCAACACTATTTCTGTTTGTGTGTATTTTCTTATCTTCTAATTTTGAAACTCACTCTCTCATTAATATTTTATTAGGATTAATTAAATTGCTCATCAGATTATATAATAGTTTTTAAGTAGCATACACTGAATTCATAATTCAAACCTTGCGTTCTTGTGGAATGCTTCTTTTGTTTAGTGCTTAGTCAAGTATTTTGAAACTACATTGTCTGTAGTTGGTTCTTTCTTGCTTAATAAAATGCTTTAACATGTCTGACAACCTTTTTCTTTCTAGATAGAACAGATTTGCATGGCTATTAGAGAGTAATCTGTATGTAAGTAGCACAGATATGTCACAATTAAAGAAATACGATTTTAATTTCTTAGAAGTAATTGAATAATTTGTAACGGATTCCTATTGTTAACCAACCATGAAAGGCACCTAAATTGCATTGTATATGATTTTCAAGAGGTACGCGCAAGGTAGATATCTAGTTTTAGAACTGCTAATGATTTCTGTAAAGCTGCTTTGAGACAATGTCTGTTGTGAAAAGCGCTATAGAAATAAACTTGACTTGACTTGACTAATGCATCTGTTATAATATGTAGCTTTAATGTCCTCATAGACCACTTAACTGTGAAAAATCTTTATAACAAGAGTAAGGTACTCACGTGCAACACATTCCCTCTTGATGTCACTTGGCACTAGGTCATCTGGGCAGCTCTCTTGGCATTTGCCCTTGTGAAGATATGATCCTGCTCTGCAGCGTGTGCAGAAATTCTTGTCAAAGCAGGTGTCGCACTCAGAGCCACATTCTGAAAGACACATCACAGGCCTGTTACTCATCATAGTGCTTATTAAACTACTAGAGGTCCATCTTAAAAACAGTTTATAGACGGGGTTTAGTGAGTGTTCTTACTGGAGCAGTCATTTTTTTCAGGCGAGCGAGTGCCAAAGAAACCCTTAGGACAGGAAGCCAGACACACGCCGATCTGCCTCATGCCATCCCTCTCCAGGTGAATGAAGAGTCTGGGCATGCATGTCAGGCACCCATTTGAAGCTGAGCAGGTCAGACATCCGCCCATGCATCCTGGACCCCCTAAATTCACAAGGCAAAAGAAAAAGCTTTAAGTAAGCTTTAGCAAATATTTTACTGCAAGGACATGCACAGTTCTTCCATTTTTTTCCAATTTATTGCCTGAGCCTAATATAGAAATCAATAATCGTGCACTTCTTATTTGCATCTGAACAGCTTTTTAAAAAATTAAGGAATTCTGTTTTATGTACACAGTTCAGATGATTTACAGTCTTGCACTTTCCTGGATACATATGCGATGTGCATATGTTTCATGGTCTTGCACATTCCTAGTATCTTTCGAGCCACAAAAAAAAAAGTTTTAGTGCTGCACAGCTGAATTTGTTTTACTATTCTTTTAAAGCATTCTCACATTTTTCTCACCTTTATACCTTCTTATAAAGTAGCTAGACCTCTTAGCTTTATTTATTTATTTATTTTGTGTGTGGGTGGGGGGGTTGGGGGGTTTGTTCTGGTTTGGATTAAAAATGTATTTAGTCAACATTTAAACCAAACCAGCTCCAGGATATGAGTAACAACTTATGTGTTCATAATTCTCATACACATCTCTGGGTTTTTTTTACAACTTTCTAGAAAAAATAAAAACACAAGCAAGACTTTGGCACCTCTCCACAATTTGAAGCACAAAGAATGTTTGTAAAAGTTAAATAGTTCCAGGTTCAGTGAAAGAAACTGCAGAGCTGTTAATTAAGGGTGCGACAATGACTATAATGCAGCATAATAATAAACATGACAGGAAGCCCCCAGATTTGTGCATTCTCCTGCCATGGAAACTAATCAGCAGAGATACTACATACTGGGGTTTGCACGCAAATGTCAGCACAGTAGCAGCTGCATTTATAACCTTAATAACAGGACAACCATGTTGTGAAGAAAAAAATAGAGACATTAACTCATGAGACCAAGAAAACAGGCTGGAGCAGTGCCTTATAAACATGTTCACAAACATCAAAACATCCTTCTGTCATCAACTGTGTTATCTCAATGTGTTATTCCACTATTGGTGTGAACTGGAACAGAGCAGGCACAGATTTGGGAAGAAGTGAGAATCAGAGTCAGTAAAGCTGTGTAGACACTGTAAAGCAGTTTTGGCAGAGAATGCACACTGTCTTTCAAGTCCTCTGTTCACAAAGCCAGTGATAATAGCAGTGCAATGTGAGGCCTCACTGTTTCACTTTAAAGACTAATGTCGAACAGTCAAGCATTCAGCACAACAGTGAGTTAAGGAATAGAGCATAGAGCATATGGTCACTGATTACATCAGTTTAACAGTGCAGGCTACAGATTTGTGCCAAAGTGACTGATTTACATTAAATACCTCACTGAATTCCTGCGTCTAAAAAATGCATGATGCTCCTTGGCTGCATGAGAAAGAACTCCTGATTGAAGTCAATCGGTTCCATGTGTTTCTTGCAGGTGAAAGGCTCAGATGGTAGGAAAGATTGACCTTCAACAGGTTCTATGAGGAGAGTTTGTGGGCAAGGCTCAAGTAACTGTGTTTGAGCTCTGTCCCAGGCTTCAAGGGGAGCAAGATATATAATATTCTGGAGCTTTTCACAGAAATGGGAACAAGATGATGTGATTAAAAGCACCCAAAAAACAACCAGTGATTGTGAGGGAAATGATTTGCTAATAATCTTTCGTTCAGTTAATGGTTTGTTTTCAAGTTAAATGAAATAAATTATGAGCGGTTAAAATGTATTACTCCATTTGAGATACAAATAGATAAACCACTGCCACTTTTATTTTTAAACTGCACCGATGAGCTCCTTCATTCTCCGTAACTACTGTGAGATTGAATTGAATTACATAACCTTTTCCTCCTAACTGCACTCAGTCATCTTCCTGAAAATACACAGAGATAAACAGAAGGTTTATCCCCACCATATCATGCAAGTGAAGAGGTGTTCTCAACCTGTTCTCTCCCTGCTCTTGCATTCCGTGCCACTGAACTGTGCTACAGCATCTTTTTTTCCTCTCCTGATTCCCTGAGTTCATCCTTGGCTGACAGATTGCAATAGATCATGGATATTCTGTTTGACATATCTCTGCAATCTCTACAACTGCTGTCCATTTGCCCACATGCGTTCCTGCCAAAACCTTCTGATTCACAGAACTCTTAACTCAGAGGAATTTTGCCTGCCCTCGTGCTGCCACAAGTTCTAGGCCTACTTGTTCAAGTGAAGCACGAGTAGCTCTAATATGTAAACTCTCGCAAATTGTTTTATCATGGTTCCTACCCGGAGACCACAAAACAAGCTTCCCCCTGCAACAAACCTATTAGCAGCACTGTTAAAAAGTAATTAAATCACAGCATTTTAGACTCGAGAATTAAGGCACAGCACTGACCCATGGCCATAGACTTCTGCTCTGAGTAATCATGGAACACAGTTCATTTCCTGACAATTATATGAGCTGGCCACACACAGACAAAGCTGATTAGTTAAAATGAAGCAAACAAAATAAATGTGTTACACTGATGAATATTGCCTGCATTCGCCATATTTAATTCACATAAGCTCATTAATGGGCAGTAGATGGAGACTGTGTGCTGGTATAACATGAAGCGTACAATGAATGAGGATGGTAATGCATCTAGTTTAAATCCACATGACTCACTGACCAATGTATTCAAGCGGGACTGAGTCATTAAGAGTTATACTAAAGATGGTACCACAGTTAATAAAAGAAACCTAAAAATTTATTTCAGGCTGTAAACATTGGAAAGAAATTATAAACCATAGTACTACCATGCAAATCAACAACAACAACAACAACAACAACAACAACAACAACAACACGTCTATGACACAGACACTAGTCTGCTCATGCAGGAGGCAGGAAGCGTGCGAGTTCAAGCGTCCTCTGGGTCACTCACTGTAAATTCATATTGTGATCTCTTTGCCTCACAAATCTGATTGCAACTCTATCAGTCGGCTTTGAATTTGTTAAGAGTTTTTGTTTGAAGATTGTAATGACTTGTTTTAGTGGGACTAAACTTCCACTTTGGTTCCATTAGCTTAACAATATAGAACATTGGATTCATTATTTATTTATGCACATTCCCTTTTCAGCCCTTCATGCAGCAGAGTTCAAAAGAAATATAATGCAATATGTTGAAATCTAAATTTAGCATAATTCCCATGGAAAAAGAAATTATGTGCCGATCATTTTTGTGCAGTGTATATAACTAACTAGCTTTCAGACATTGGATTAAATATATTTCTTGTGGGCATAAAAACCACAAATTGTAGACGCAAAGTAAATAGTAAGTAAAAACTCTATAACCACAGTAGGACTGTTACATAGGTCATTATAAATAAATATATATGTTTTATATACTTGCAATTTCCACTAAATGTATCATTTTAATTAGTTAGAATTTCAAGTTTATTTCACCTTTGCAGTTGTCAGATTCTGTCATATGTCTAGAACTTGATAATAAAAATCAAGTTTGCCCTTAGTAACATCTGCACACTTTTTGGGGAATGCAAAGATCCCAAAGACAAACTAAATTAGTACTTGCCAATAAATTTTTGTTATGTTTCAAATAATTTTTTGTCTATTTTGCCTATTCATTGGCTTGTACTCATCCCAGTGTTTGCTTTATTCCAGAATCTGTTTCAAGATTATACATCATGCATCCACAGAAAGCGATTTCGTCTCCAGTCAGCACAGTTCCTCTTACTCTGGTCTCTCACTTCAGTCACTTTGTAGCTCAGAGGTTTGTTACAGCATGCACAGGCCTACAGATTTCCATTTTGCACTGACCGCTAGAGAGCGAGCCGAGCGGTGCGCCCTGATCCATACTGCATGCACATTAAGATTAACTGCCATTAACTGTGGCTATTTGTTTGGCTGTTTGAGGTAAAATATTGCTTAATAAAATAAATATTAAATGATATATAATTAATAATAATAAGAGTACTTTTTTTGTAATCTTGATCTGTGCGCAAATGTGAGCCATTACATGAATACATGTTATTTTCTTTGCAAATTTATTGCACTCCTAATATTTGTGTCTGTATGCATGCGTCTTCTCTGTTAAAAATGTTCATCCATTCACCCGACTGTCTCACTCAAGCCGCTTACTGTTCGCTCTAATTATGGATCTTTATGTCTATTATTATTAAAAACAATTTTAAGCAATTTTTATTATTTGGAATACGACAGGGAGAAAATGCATCCCCCTGAAACACAGTGCATGAACCCTCTGATGCGCGGCCAGCAAGACTATAAGTGCGCACAGGTGCGCGCGCGAAGCCTCGCCCCAAAGAGCCAAAGAGCGCGCGCTACTTACGCTCGTGCTGCCGGTGCCTGGAGGTGTGATGCTGACCGTTTGCGTGCTCCATCCAGTGCAAGATCAATACAATGGAGATTAGTTGCACTTGCATAGTAAACGAGGGAGGGGAAGCGATGCTTGTCTTGCCAATGTTAATGTCCTCGACCGACGCGTTGCGCCGAAAAGCGTAAAGAAAGCAACGCAACGCTTCCTACAGCGGGCAGATGCCGCGACTCTGCAACTCAGGCGAATTCACAATGGCCCAAAAACACCTGGGCCAATTCGCCAACATCCTGCACGGAATCCTCATAGAAGCCGCTAAAACAGAGCGAGACAGCTCGGTATCCACACAGCGAAGCCTTCCGTCCGTCGCACAGATTTCATAGCAAACGCCGATTATTAGTTCTTCGTCGCACCACGAACCGAGCCTGGAAATGTGGAAAGAAGCGCAGGAAATGTGGCTTATCCACTTGTCCTTGTCTTCTGTATTCCCAGGAGGAGAGAGCGATGGTGTGTCCAGGTGCGTGAGCGCAACTTTATCGGATTCGGTATGTAGGAGGAGGTCCGGGTCTCAGCCGCATCTCGCACTATTAGAACCAGCACCTTCACACAAAATCGCCTTCAAAAATATATCAAATGAAACGCGCCTTTTTTTATAGACACATATTGTTGACGGTAGTCTAGACAGCCCAAAGTTTCACGCTTGAGCAACTCTTTCTGTCCCTCTCGGTCTCTGCTCACGGCACAACACCCTCTCCGAGCGATAACTGATGACTTCAGCTCTCCACCGTCTCTTTCCCCCCAGTCCTGAACTCCAAAGTTTATTTAGAGGGTGAGCCCCTAACGTCACCCCCACCCTTTGTAACACTGACAGGAAAAAGGCAACCTGAGGATTATAATCATCTGATCCGACAATCTGTCAAAGTCTATTAAAAGTACTCTTACAATAAATGGATGTTATTACACAAGCCGGCAATTAACATTATGCCTTTTTTTTGTAGTGTTGCGTCGATTTCATTCATTGTCACAATTCTGGATATGGATCTGGATCATTTGCTAAACTTTCCAAACGTTTACTTTCTAAATGTATGCTTGACTATGAGGTTTGAAGGGAAAACAAACATAAAAACAATTTTGCAGTTTCACAATATAAAGGTTGCTTTGCTACTATGGTATGGGAGATTTGAAGATACTCTACTGACTTTCCAGGAATTGTAATAGAAAGAAAAAATCATTTCATCATACTTTATTATAAACGATTAAGATTTTATTTACAAGGTTATATTACATAGTAAGCGTTTTAGACAATGGCAGACACGTGGAGAGAAGAAACATTAACACATGAAATTTAGCAATTTTTAAAAAATATATATTTCCTATGCATCCCATTTTCTAACGTTTTACACATCAGAGTGATCCCTTAGCAGCAGTAAAAGCCAAACCCACAGTATTAACATATAAGAACTTCTGATAAATGACACTTAAACACTTAGACATTCAACAGTATAGAAAAAAGAAACTTACATAACCGAAGGAGAAAAATCTAGTTTTTTTAAACACAGCAATGTATTCATTATATGCTTACATGTTGTACAATGGTTAGATAACATTTGGAGTTGGCCACGGTCAATAATGGGAATAATGGGAATGATAAGCAAGTAAAAATTGTATCTTCTTATAAAGCTGTGGTGAAGAAATACTACAGTAACATAATCCCTTTCTCTTTACCTGCCAAGCAGAAAACGTCCAACCGTGAATGCTGTGTAAGGGACAACCATTAATGTTGCATGACCTATATGAAAACAAAACAATACAAAACGATTGGTCATATTCAGATGGAATAGTTTGCATTTCATGTATGGATTGTAAAGATAGATGTACATATACAAATACAAATATGTAAGTTGTACAAAATTGTTAATAATAATCAGAATAATAAAAACAATAATTTTATGGGTAATAATAATAGGTTCGATGAACATTGCCTAATATTTGATTTTTAGAATATATTTCACAAAAAAAACAAACAGCAGAAGTGTGATAGGTGCAAAAGCAAATACAGCCGTGTGTTGCACCACTTCGGGGACATGGGTCGAAAATAATGAATTTGAAAGTGTTCTGATATTAGCCTCTAGAGGGCGTCAGTGCTATGACTGGATAAACAGCCTTGATCACACGCTGTATCCTCATGAATTTGTGGGTCCTTTTCTTTCCGGAAGGTCTGAGACGCATTTTCATTTGATATGCAGCAATAGCCACATAAAGACAAACGCCTGCATTTTTGTGTGCATGCTCTGGAGTATAAACAATGGTAATGATTACTGGTGTACGTGAGAGCACTGCATGGCGCAGTAGTTCCCCTCTTCCCACAGGGAAGCTTATTTACACGTCTGGCACTGAAAGCAGAGGCCTGCTTTTCCTAAGCAGTGTGTTGATGTTTATAAGAACATGACCAGACCAATGTTTCCCCTTTTGCAGCTACTCTATCAATCACAGTGAGGGTGCTGGGAGAAATGCCAGACTGTCCCTTATTTCTAGGCAAAGTAGTTAGTGCCCTATGGAAGTTGGATACCAAAGATCATTTTTAAAATATTTATCCTTGTAATCAAACATTAATCAGGACTTTACTAGAGCAAGAAAAAAGCTTTAAAAAACAATCGCAATTAATGTGGGGGTAGGAATTCCAGAGGAATTAATTTTTACATAGGTGGGGGGCAGAATAAAGCCTGTCTTTGTGCCCCCACCCCACTGATAAATAAGTCCCAGGGAAGAACACTAGCAGGTAATGCAGTAAAGGAGGTGAGGTCATTTGGTCATTCTATGCGATAGCCGATGAGAGAAGCCGTCAGCAGGATGAAATGAAGTTGGGCAGGTGCACCTCTGTTCAAAATGTGATTGCAGCACAAGTAGTAGTATGTGGGAACTGGGAAAAAAAGAGGTTAAAAAGCTGTTCTGCATCTAATTATCACAGTGGAGTCTAGACAGGAGGATTTCAATGCAGTTGTGAAAGGAAGGTCACTGACATCAATTCCAGTCCACTTTCTTTCTCAAGTCTAAGTCTAATTACCCTGATTTTGCATGTTGTGCATGCAGAGTATTAGTCTCCAGTGTGAGAACAGGGATGCCTCAGATTTTAGGAACTATACCATGATTTTCACACATTTTCCCCCTGCTTTTAGCAAGTAAAGGTGTTAGATAGGGAAACAGGAGGGAATGGCCTGGTTTTGTAAAATGCTGCCAGCCTGATGAATGCTTACTCACTCACTTAGTAACCTCTTTATTCACCATTGAACAGTAGCTGTGAGGCTGGGGAGGAAATACACTCTGGATGGGATGCTCGGACACCGTACACACATATTTACACCTAGGGGAAATTTATCATTGCCAGTCTACCTACTGGTATGTTTTTGAGAGGTGGTGGAAAACCTGGAGAACCCACAGGCAACCACAGAGGAACGTGAGCTCAGGAGAACCTGGAGCTGTAAAATAGTCACTTACCAAATGACAGTGGTGGGCCTTCAGGGTCAGCAAAGCCTTCTCTGCTGGCCTAAACACTATCAGAAGCACTGATCTACATTTACAACCTGAATTCTAATATTTGATCCATGAAATTGTATTAATTTATTCCCAACACTTTATTCTCTTCATTTCGTAGCGTTTCTCTTGGCTGCACTGCTTCCAGTACGTGTATGTGGATGTTAGATTTTTTTTGTCCAATCAGATTTCAGCCTTTATGTGCTGCCATATCAATCTAATCTGCCCAGGGCCTGCAAAGTCTGTACTGCTGGCCTTTTTTTTTTTACCGTAGTCTCTATTAGCAATGGGTCTCTTTCTTTAACCAATCAGATTTCAAATTCGCCTCACAGGGCAGCTAGCTGGCCCAGAATAGCGTCAGCATTTTTCCATCCTCTTATTGGTTGGTCAGAGGGAAACTGTTACAGCCAAGTTTGACTGGCAAAACACATCTGTAGCACGCTGCACACATTAATACATCTGAGATAGACTTCTTTATGCCTATGGAGGAAGAGAAATTGATTTGGTCTCGGACATACTTAAAAATGAATTTTCAAGAAAAGCTCGACATCGTGAGGAGGTCGGCCACCTCGAAGCTAGCTAGCGTGTCTCACCCCAGAAAGGGTTTGTTCACCACTTCCAGACCAGTAAATACAAGCGGTACCACTGGCTTACAGCCTCTGAGGAGCGGTACAAATTATGAGTCTCTCGCATTTCTTACGCATCTCTGGTGAGTAGGTTGTATTTTAATTAAATTTTTAATGTTTTTGTCATGTTATTAAACAAATATTGATTCTAAACTGCTCCAGATGATGTAGGTGGCACAGTTGTGGTTGTAGTGTAGAGGTTTGGAGCTTGCTTTAGTTAAATGGTATTCACCCTGAATATGTGAAATGCCTCTCTCTCTGTAATGCCACACTTTGTTATATTGCATTTTTGTATTGTATTGATGGTTTCTATAATTGTGACGTGATAGTGGTGGTATTAAGAGGTGGATTAAGTCCCCACTGGAGGCCCAGGTACCAAATGCACGGCCCACCACTGCCAAATGGTCACTTACCACCATGTTGTTAACAGCATATCCAAGAAATGCTAAATATTAAATATTTGTACTTTTTGTAATTTTGTACCTGCCTAACTGTTTTAGGCAGGTGTTAATATAAAATATAAAAGCTTCTCACTTTCTTACTTTTCATATATTTGAGTTTACTAACAAAACAGATACTACTACTACTTTAACAGGACTAAAGGTGTATATTTGTTCATCCCCAATAAAATATTTTTCTAACTAACTTGAGCATGCTCTTAGCATTAGGCATTTATAGGCATGCCCCTGGTGTGTGGAATGAAGGTTTAAATAAATGCAACATGAGTTGGAAATAGAGCGATCTGTCTTATTAGAAACACATCAGTAATACATTTCCTTTTTAGCATGTTGGCATGTGGGGCTGTCAGCTAAACTCTTGTCCAAAATTGAAGAATCAAAGCTAAAAAGCTCCATGACATCTCTTTAATCTGAGAACACACTGAGCAAAGCCTCCTTACCTAAATATACTTGAGATCCACTGCATAACTGTGGATTGCCAAGAGTCATGTACAGTGGAGTCAAACCCCCTTGGAGATTTAATCAAGGCAGTTCTAGCAGCTCATTCAACTTCGTCCTCACTGAACAACTAGCATGCTGACCCTAGGTGTTCCAAGTGAGGGGTTAGCAGATTATAAAGAGCCTGGAGGTTTATATTAATCTGCGCTATGCTGGGAGATTCTTCAACTTTGATTAAAGCTTTTTCTTTCTCCTGGCAGGTGGTCTGTCTGGATCAGCTTGTGCTATTGTCCCAGTGTAATCACTCTTTGCCCTGGACCAGGCAGGATGGGATAGGGAGTAAACTCCCTAGTGTGGGTTAGTTTGCAGCTTTTCTGATAGTCCATGAGAGTATGAGATACTTGGTATTGTATTACTAGTGTCCTTTATATCTCTGTATCTGTTTATTTACACTTAGTCACTTATTACAGCTGTGCTTTAATGAAACCACCAATGATTTTATACATGCTATTATTGACCTGAAGTGAAAGAGAAAAGGGACATCTGGAGGCTCAGTGGATGCCATCCAAAAAGTTAAAAAAGTGGTCTGGCGAATCGAATAAAAACATCAAGACTTGGACCTAAATTAGTTAATCTTGTCAGTGTAGTCAGTTGTAATCTGAGCAGATATACAATGACCAGACACAAATAAGACATGCAGCAAGATTCCAAATCCTTATTTTCGCCCTTTAGACTCTTCCATAATCACAACATTACTTCTAAACATTTAACTTAAGCAATTTTTTAGACAAACTTAGGGTTTGTGTTAGCCATCACCAGTTACCTGCTATCTGTTGCATCATAGTCTCTCTCTCTTACCAGTCAGTCCTTACACTAAGCTGTACAAAATTCTATCCAGGTGGAAACTCTAATGAAACAGCTGCATTGAATCTAAATTCTTTAGGACTGCATGAACCTTAGATGGTGATGAAGCAGCTACAATCTGACTCAAGTATTCCATGGCATTTGGCAGAGACATAAATGTGCCATAGGAAAGTCATCAAACTGTCAGGAACCTCAGTCTAAAAAGTTGAAATTACTTTAAATATGTATGGGATGTATAAATCGGATCAAACAAGCAGGCACTCAAGAACCCACCCACACACCTGAATGTAATCTAATCTACTTCTATATACTTTACATATAACTCTTAGGAATGAACACCAAATGGCAATAATGATTGCTCAATATTTGTATTGTATAAGGTCAAAATGGTACCACATGATTTTCTGAAGCTCTAAAAGTGTTCAAGGGCTCACCACAAAGGAAAAAGAACATTATTTCGGGAGAAAAAAAAGCACAGTGAAACATAACATTCAGCAAATTTTGTAAAATCAACCTTAACAAATATTGATTACCTCTTAAAACTTTTGTATTCAGGCAAGTGTAAATAAAATTTTAAATATTTAGTTAAACTTTATTAATTGGGAATAGATTAATGCCATCAATGCAATAACCAATCTAGTATTTGCTCATGAAAGGCTGTTTGTTTTTCAGGTCATTCATTTTAGCACAAATTCAAACACTCAATTCTTAGCACTGCCAAAAAAATGCACATTGATTTTAAAATATATATTCAAGTCAAGTCATGTGGCTTTTATTGTCATTTCTACTATACACAGTGGTACACAGTACACAGTAAAAAACTACACAACGTTTCTCCGGAACCCTGGTGCTACACTAAACAATAACATAAAGCTACAACTCAACACAAGCTACATAAAGTGCATCGAGTGCAACCTGGTGCAAACACCAAAGGTGCAAAAAAACAGTACAGACAGACAACACAAGACAAGACACAAAACCAAGATAGTGCCGACCAGTAAACCTACTGTATACTTGGTTATACAGTACTGTAAACTGTAAAAACTATACCCGGGAGTGAATATAGACAATATATTGTATATAGAGATGTTTATTGCATGTTTTGCTCGAAATGTAGTTATACATGTCAAGCCAATACTGTTCATTACAGCTGGTTAAACAAATGTACAAATGTAAGGATTTTTTTTACATGAATTGGTTTGTAAATTATAACAGTTTCTAAATGGTGTATGTAAAAAAATCCTAAAATGAGTGTGGTTTTTATAGAGACTGTAATAAATATTAGAGTTAGTAAAATATTTCTACAAGCCTGCAGGTGCTAGATTGCCTAAATAACTTCTAACTGCGACTAAAAAAAAGTCAAACTTGCTGTTTAATCAGTATAGTCACCCCAAAGAATTTCTCCTTTCAAGTATGTAGATAAAAAGTACTTTGGTAGAAAAATTTTAAACGGAGGAAAAAAAGCTGAAAGAGCAAAAAGTTGTTAAATCTAAATGGTGCTAATTAGACATTACATGCATCCACTGAACATGAACACTGAACATCAAAACCCATTATATAAAAAGCATGGAGTCATATAAAACAGTATGATTCAAAGCATGCTTTTTATGACCAAACCTACTGAATAATTAAAACCAATGTGTGTTCAAGCTAATGGCCACAAGACTGGCTCCAGTAGTGCCAGTAAGCTGTCTGCTGGATATCACTGGGTGCTGGTGGACTCTGACGCTGGATGGAAACAGGTGTGTGCCGCGTGTCGGGCACATGGGGCCTGTAAAAATAGCATATCTAAATGCTAGAGTGGACAGGGAGACGTTGGACTGTTTATAGCTAGTGATAATGGTTTCTTCATAAAACAAACCCTAGCCTAATTATCTGACTAATCATTGGACACAGTTACGGAAATGCCAATACGCAAACCCTATTACTGTAAAGAGCCTAATAGCTCATGGAAATTGCTTACCTGAACTCATTTAAACCTCGACGAGTATTGACAATATGCTTGTTATTATATTATATGGTATTTGTGGTCATGGTGGGTATAATGATCACAACCATTTTTTCTAGACAACATAAAAACTTTATTAATATTTCTGCAGTCATGAAATTGATGTTGCATTAAAAATATGCAATACATGCAAAACATATGCATTAACAATACATATGTTTACATTTCTCATTTATGGGTACTTCAATCAGAATCTGGCAGTTATGGTTCTGAATGGTCAGAGGAATTTTTGTTTGCTTGTTTAAATTTGGTCATGTATGTGGTCCACCTGAACATTGCACTCTGACATTTCGTAAAGTGAACTCAGCGCTGGACCATTCCATGTGTAAATGTGATACACCCCAGGGACAATATGATTGGTTGAACATGTCACTTTCAGTTTCACAGTGGAAATGGAATATAAGCATGCAGCATAAACTGAAAGAAATCACACTGTGACATGACATGCCATATTAAGTAAACATTAATTAGAATAACAAACTTATCTTTCATTTTGTATCCTAGAAGTGATTCTTTTAGTCTGGCAGTCTACCTGTTCAGCTATTTATCTGTACACACACACACACACACACACACACACACACACACACACACACACACACACACACACACACACACACAGACAGACAGACAGACAGACAGACAGACAAACACAGATATAGGCACAGATACACAGCCCTCCCTCTCCTTCTCCTCCCTCTTCACAACACACATTAAAAACAAGAGTGGTTTTAACCACCTGGAGTCATCTGTCTTCCGAGGGAACTAAATCCCTGTAGAGCTGAAGGCCTGCAGACCTGAAAAGCCTTCACGGAGAAAACAGCTCATATGATTTAATACCATAATCTGGGGTTTGGAGGCATCCTTTAGGTGCAACCCGCAGATCAATAGTCTCCATAAAAGACAACTCATTTTTCTGTTATTCAAAAATTGTATTGAAATTCTTTAATAGCAAACACATGACAGAAACAGGGAAAGGTGGGCAAAATGGGAAATCAAGGACACAAAAAAGACCTCTAGCTCCTTTAAATATTAGACTGTATAAACTTGTGTGTGTGTGTGCGTGTGTGTGTAATTCTATAAGTGGAGAATCTTCTCTGCAGAATGGGTAAGTCATCTGAACTTGGGCATGATGGGAAACACACTCTGGCCTTCTGACCTCTCAGCACAAATCACATTTGCCACACATGCAACCGCTGCACACGAGCACAATTCACACCACTGTAACATTTTGCATAATCCCCTTGGAATCCATGGCCATTCACACAAGTCAGCATAATATTGTAAATATTATTCTGCCTGAGGATTTCCCACACAACTAATTTACACCTCGTCACACTTGTGTTTGCATGCCATTTTAAAGGTTGTATTTTTATTGGCTTGCATTGTCTGCTGCAACTAAGCCAACAACAACTTCCACTTTGCTGGGGTCTATGGGCACTGCGACTTAATGAGCAGGCATCTGTCAACATGTGATTCACAAAGCTAACTTCTCCTCTTTCCACCAAACAAATAAGTGAAAAGTCCTGCTTCCTGGACTGACAGAATGTTTCTTTAATATTGTAACTTTACAACGCATTACAACACTAACAGAAGCTGAGGAAAATTTATGAGCACATTCATGCGCTTGCTGTAAACCATTCTGAACTGTAATTATTTTATAGCTTTGAACTGGCAAGTTTTGTTTATAATTTGAGTGACTTCATGCATGACTGAGCGAAGACAAATTCCTACACTTCTGATTTTACCTACTTTGTTCACCCTAATGTGGAAAAAAATATGTTCTTTTTAATTACTCTTAAAACTTTGTCTAAATCCAGCCCAGTCTCACCGCATTTGATATAGTTACGAAATGTAATCCATTGATTAGTGTTCATAGACACGAATTTCCCTCCTTTTTTGTGTCACTGAGGATGACTTTCCATGTAATGTATTTCAATATGAAATATTTTTGGTATTTTTTAGATTAAGTTTTCGTTTTGCCACTGGATACCACAGACGCAGTGTTATTTTTTTCCTCGTTTGATATAGATTTTTTAAAATCTTTAAGCACTATTACTCAACATTTAAGGATATTGTATATGTTTTTATTGCCTTATATTTGGTAAGCTACTTGCTGTTATAAACCATTGTCAGAGGTTCATTCTAATCAAAATACGGTAAATATATTCTCCTGGTTAATTAAGGAGAATGCATTGATTAGAGACACATACATTTATGACAGTATAACCCTATCCCTTACCTTAACCCTAACCGTATAATTTCTACCTTATTCTCTTATAAAAATGGGGCAAAAAAAGATGAACTTTGGCATTTCTGTCAGCATTAGCCATGATCCTCTGCCTCCATTGCTATGGAGACGAAACTAGATGGAGGCAGTCGATGGATGCTAATTCACATCCCTTGTAACTTAATAAAGTAATATTTCGCAAAAATATTTAAATATATAATTTAAAACTATCACTGGCCTCTTATCTTAGCAAAAGCCTTTTAGACTGCTGGACATCAGTTGATGTTGCTACAAACACCAATCTAACAGCAAAATATCCTTGAGCTGGGCCTTGGCTTTATGGCCTATTGCATAACAACTGGATACTTGCTTTGCAAGTCAAATACTAATCTCTCTGGAGTGTTCACTGTAAAAGAGCTCATATATTAACTTTTAGGAAATTGTTAGAAAGATTTTGTCAGCTACATACAGCAACAAGACATTTGTCAGATCGAGAACCAAAATACATACTCATAATTCATGCTCTAATAATTAAAAAAAAATGTATATATATATATATATATATATATATATATATATATATATATATATATATATATATATATATATATATATATATATAGAATAAAGACCACCACTGGCAGCTAACCTTTAGGACATTCCTTATTTAGTGAGTTTATCTTACTTTCCATCACATATCACAAGTTCTCTCGGATCTCACAAAAAAGACTGACCAGCCATAAAGACCGATTTCCACTCATCAACATCAACAATGGAGTCATCCTCCAGCTATTTAATCTGTGACATTTTAATGCCGGTTGTTAAGGAGAGGAGATTTACGGGGGCCAAGAAGTGTTGCATGAAGATGGAAAAACATGGCCTGAAGTGCACCATAGCACACTGTTCCTCCTGACACTCACCCAGAGTGCTTGACCTATTTTTCTGCAAAGCACACACATACAATACCTGGTCAGGAATAATAACCTGGCAATTCATCCTTCCCTGCTAATTCAAGCCCAGTGCTTATTGAGAGATAATAATATACGGTGTTAGAATTAATTAAGAATCAACAAGAATTGATAAGAAGAATGTAAGAAATTATTTGGAGTTAATGTCAATTTGGGTGCACAGTAGTGAATGCAAGCAATTTAGTGAAAAGATGAATGACATGCTTCAAACTGGAAGAAATGTAGAATAGGTCCTTCAGATATCTTAAAAAAGAAGGAGCTTGTCATAACTTGTTAGATTAAAACTAATATTTGTTTTCAGATAAGGCAGGTTTTTATTATTTTGATTACATCTGGTTATCTGGTTTTCATTCAGGGCATAAGTTATTCTTCTTGAAAATGTTTTTGACATCAATTCTCTCCAGACCTGCACCAGCAGGACATATGGACAACACAGTCAAGCCTATCATACTTTCATGTGGGAAGCATTTGAATACCTTGTGTAAAGAAGGCCCACAAGGACATTTAAACATGTGAGGCTTGTCAAAGCAAAGTAGATCTTCTTACAGCAGCTGACATTTCACACACTGTTTAAAGAGCTACAGAACAGAAACAAATAAATAAACACCTAAGACCTAAGCAGTCTCTCTCTCTCTCTCTCTCTCTCTCTCATACATGTTCAGGAGGTACAGAAGCTCACTTCCACAGTGCACACTGGCAGATAGTAAAGTCTCAAGAGTGCCAATCAAAAACTGTCATCAGACAAACGCTTTGGTGTTGACAATGCTGGGCTGCAGAGAGAAAAACACACTGTTCCCCAGAGTAAGCTGAGAGACGAGAAACTAGTGAAAGTGAGAAAGATGTGGAGTGAAGGGAAAAGTCAAGATGAATGCAGGTGAAGGTCAGGTGAAAGGGAAATACATAAAAGAATTTATAGCAAAACTTGAAAAGTTTTTCTTAGCTAAAAAAAAACAAAAAAAAAATCAAAGATATCAGGGAGCTGAAAAGGTTCTTTACTGCACTAATCTGTGTTCAAATGCAATGTTGTTGGGATGCTAAGACCTGGCCCAGTCTCTCAGGGTCATGCCTCATTGGAATACAAACATCCTGCCCTTGCTGTGTAGCTTTTAATCTGCCCCAGACTCTCCCCAGCACTCTGCCAACTAGCCCTGTAACTAAATCCTACCTGCAGCGTATCCTTTACAGGCATTCATCATCTTTGGCCATTAAGCCACATTTTCAGCAGAGGAAAAAAACACAACAAAACATAAAATCAAATTAGACAACTGCATGTTACACATGTTTCAAGCATATATATTTAACATGTATTTGTGTACTTGTAATTTATTCTGATCACGAACTACCTCAAAGCATTGGAAAAAACATCTGAAGTTCGAACAATTCATAATTACTTAAAGGTTATACAGACTAATTTTTGTTAATAGGCAAGCACTAGTAGGCATAATCACTATTTTGCATCAGAGCCGAAACACCACCAGCATCCTGCATGCTGCTATTTCCGGAATGGGCTACGTTATTCCTTGAATGAATAGGAATTACATGCCGGATGACGCACCTGATAGTAAGTGTCTTTGGCTCATGTAGAAGTGTCAGTCAGTCTGTGCAGATAAGGAGAGCAAAATAATGGTCAAAGAGGATGCGTCATTTGTTCCTTCTGCTGAATAGAATATGCTTAACAAGAAAATAGAGCCTTGAGGAAATACATCCTTCTGTCCTCATCAACAATGATCTAAGAATAAATCCATTTACAAAAAAAAAAAAAAACACTTAATTGCATATAAGTATTATTGATCAAACGAAGATAGGGCTACAAATTATTTATATGAAGTTTGTCCTATATTTTAATGCAAAAAAGAAACAATATAAACCATATGTCTAAAACTATGTGAAAACTGGTCCATCACAGCCATATGTGAATCTTCCTCAAAGTGTTGCCACAAAGTTCGAATCACATACTTACAATGAATGTCTTTGAATATAGAACATAGAAATACACAGACGAAAATGGACACAAATCTGTTCCAGCATGACAAAACCCCTGTGTTTTGCACAGAGCCTTGATCTCAGTCCCACTGAATACCTTTGGGACTAACTGAATCCTAGGACTCCTCACTGGTCTACACTCCTCTGTGTCTGTGTGGCATCACATTGCTCCCCAACCATAATAATACTGTGTTCTGGGTGTGAAGGAGGCATAAAGTAGGTGTTTTGCATGTCC